>NC_083601.1:40660016-40960194 GCF_029168945.1 Cannabis sativa
GAAAGTTCGAGGGATAAAAATTCAAGGAGAATGATTTAGTACATGTCAAAGTTCGAGAGACATGATTTAGTACATGTTAAAGTTCGAGGGACATGATTTGGTAAATATCAAAGTATGGGGAGCGTGGTTTAGTACATAAACAATTACTAAAATAGTAAAATTGAATGAAATTAGACAAAAGTCCTTAAATCTAACAATCTCAATAGTTCAGAGCCGGGGAATTTTTAACGGCCAGAAAAGTTCAGGAAACATGATTTAGTATATATTAAAGTTTAAGAAGGAAAGATACAAATTATTCTAATCTCAATCCAAGTAATCCAATCCAATGCAATAATCCTATTAAATTTATCGATGAAAAATGTATTTACAAATTACAATAAAAATTCCTTCAAAAAAAATTAAAATGAAAAATATTTGTATTTAGTTTTAAGAGAATGTGTTAATCTTTTAGTTGTTTTTATATGAAATAATGTATTAATTTTTACTTTTTTTTTGAATATTTTTATAGCATGTTTCTTAAAAATTGATATAGTGTGACACCTTTTTTTTATATTTTTTATATTCCCATAGTTATAATCTCAATTTTATTTATATTATATTGTATATTATAATTATTTAAAATATCTTACAAATTTATGAAAAATTTAAAATAATTTATACTATAAAAAGTATAGTTTAAAGTTCTATTTCAGACATGTATAGAATAAATAAGATATGCTTGTTTAATAAATAAATGAGATATGCATATAATAGACTGTTTTAATATTATTTGCACTACTATAAATTATTTTAAAATTTTTAAAATTTTATAGAATTGATCCTCTTAATAGTTATGATTGTCATATTAAAAAACTAGAGTTATAATAATTTATGTATTAATAATCAGTATATCAATACATATTTTTTTAGGGTTTACCATAGAATTTTACAATTTTTGATAGTTAATATTAAAAATATGACTTTGAATTTATATAAATACATGAAGTAGGAAAAAGAGGGATATTTTCCTTTTCATAAGATTTGTGCAATAAACACCCATGGTCTTATTTCTAGTTAGAGATAAATCTTAAATCAAATATAATAATATTTCATTTCATTTCAAAAAAAAAAAGAAAAAAGAAAAAAAAAGCAATTTTTAAGGTGTTATTCAGTTTATTATTTTCAATAAGGGAGCAATGCATGCCAATAATGAATCTCAAATATTATTATTTAATTATTTTGAACAGTGGATCGCAAATATTATTATTGATATATAATTTAAATTTTAATATAAATTAGTTAAATTAAACATATTTATATTGTCCAGGATAATATCTAATATCTATTCATTATTTTATACTAGGTGATTGTTACGTGTCAAGCCACGTAGTGTTAGTTTTATTTAATATTTTAATTTTTTATTTGAATTAATAATTAAAATAGTATTTGTTTTATAAAAATAAAATATGTGTCAGTATATTTAGTAAGTAAAATATAGTTGTGTTATAATAATGTATGTTATTAATAGTAACATGTACATTAATCTTCTAATTGAAAAAAGTTCTATTATCTCATTTCATATCTAATAATAGCTACACAACTATATATTTATAGACTTTCACATTCTTTGCAAATTACTAATAAGCACCAATAATATTTTCATATTCTAATATTTTTTAACCTTCTCCTCTTGGTGGTAAAATTAAAAATAAAACTAAAAATAAGCACAAATATATAAGGTAAATACTAATTATTAATATTCTCCCAAATAGGTTTGTTAGAGAGATATGTGGCTAAGATGATTTTTTTAATTTAAAAAGAGATTATTAATATTTAAAAGATTGTTTATTTAAAAGATTGTTTAATTTTTTGGGTTTAATTATTGGGTTTATTTTTTAACGGGAGATCAAACCTAATCGTTAAATTTAACAGTCTTTTATTTTTAAGTATATTCTGTTAAACCAAGAAATGCCGTTAGATAGGCACTTTTAATATATAAAGATATACAATATTATATAAATAAAAATCTAGGATAATATCTATCAAATATTTAAAATTTTAAACATTAATTATCTTAGTGTTTGTCTTTTATAAATAGAAGGGAATATAGTGTTTGAGTATGAGATTATCGATCATTCAGAGAATTCTACATACAAAAGGAGAAAAGGGTGAGTTTCAATTATTTGATATTTTGATTTGCGTATCATCATTATTTTTATGAATATGAATTTTCTGAATTATTAATTATATTTATACCTCGTATTAACATCTTATATTTTGCAGATCGAAAAGTTGCAAAGATGATGATGATACTTTCAAGTGTTATAGTTTGGCACATTGTAAAGATAGCTTTCATATTTTTGGGAACTGCCTTCCTCATCGTAGCTGCGAAGAGAATCATGAAGAGTGACAAAAATCCACAAAACTTAAACAACCAGTAGGCAGTAATGGCTCAACTCTCAAATTTCTTTCAGGAGATTTTTGTTTTTTGTTTTAATGTTCAGTTTTTAATTAACTCACAATTTTTTATTGAAAGACTTCTTCGCAAATAAAAAGGAATTTTCTTGACAAAAAATATGTTAATAAAATTTGATTGGTGTGATTTTAAATTTTAATAATTTTTTTACATTTAGTTTTAAATTTCATGTTAGCAAACACGATTCAGTTTGTCATCAACAATATATAACCAAGAAGATAATAATGATAAAATCAAAGTATGATAGAGAAGAAATATTAAAACACACGTACTTGCACTTCCATTACTGCTGCACACGTTATCACTCAATTACAAACTTAGGACTTACAAAACGACCCCAGAAATTTGAAGGCAAGAAAAAAAATAACACTTCCTGGAAACACTTGCAAGCGTAACCCAACAAACATCAGTTTCCTGACTATGTAAGCTTGAAGTACAAGATCAAAAGGATGGCAATGACAAGAACTGCAATAATAGACCCAATAATCCACTTGTTCTTGCTCATCCTCCTTGCCATGTTAGTCAAAATTTTCTTGCTCTTACCAACGTTGTCATCCACTCCATCAAGCTACAAGAAAACAAAACGCACTAATTAGACTACAACAAGATCTTGATCTTAATAGTTAGTCTAAAGGTTACATCTTGCAGGAACCAGGGACAGAGCTAGACAATTTGCTGTGGGGGCACTATTTAATTTTTTTTTACAGGGTGTGAAATGCTATCTTCTCAGTTTTTAGGGGGTTGGATGCAGTTATAAGAAAATCACAATTTACTAGAAAACTATATTATTCTTATTATTATTTTAAAAAGGAGGGGTTTCAGCAATCCTATAGTAATCTTTTTTTTATTGACGCCTAAAGTAAAGCACAGACACCAGCAATCTGCACTTTTAAAAACAGCCTAACATGTAGTCTTGTATAATGGGAGGCAGCATACACCAAAACTAGGGGAGCCATCTTGGAAGTTTCAAATAGCACAAATTAATTTAGCCTTTAGCTATGCATTACCGTGTTATGAGCATGTAAGAGAGACTGCCGTTGTGAATGCAAATCTTGAAGAATAGAGACACCCAGCTCCTCTGTTTCCAGCATGGTTCTTCTGCCATCCTTAATTCTATCACTAGTCTTGTTTAATCTTTCTGTTGAGAACATTAATCTCGATCTCTGATCAGCTGATGCCTAATGAATATGCATCATTCTCATTAGAATCAGAAACTTGATTAAATTCAAAGAATAAACATTCAAAACTTCAAAATTGAATCTATAAGATAACATGGTATTTAATAAAAATTCTTAGTATAAATTTAGATGTAAGAGCAGTGAAAATGAGAGACACTTTAAAAGGCAGAAAAAGTATTCTACTAATATATGCATACCGTCAAGGTATTAGCCATGCCCGACTCCAACAACTCATCTCGAGCTGAAGCATTCAAGTTTCCAGATACTAGTCTTTTAACCTCAGTTTTCAGGTTGTTTAAATCTGATTTATATTCCCTCAATTTGGCAAGAAGCACAACCTTAACATTGGGCTGCAAAGCTCTTGCCTCAAGGTCCATTTTCCGAATCTAAAATATTTAGGTGAAAAACAAACAATCATTTAATAGAAAAGAGCAAATAAAATAAAAAATTACAGTAAACAATCAAAACAACGACTCAATTCAATACCAAAGATTCCGCTTCATCAATTCCCGTCTTTATTTCTGAAACCTTTTGTTTCTTTCGCTCTGCACATGTAAAATCTTAAAATGTTTAAATACACATATCAATGACTCTTATTTTGATAAGTTCCTCAAATTCATTTGCTAATACGAATGGATGAATTACAGTCTATGGTGTATGTTCAGGTCCAGGTCCCAAAAACCCCAATCAACTAAAAGACATCATAACCATCGTTCCATACAAAAAGCACAAAAATTCAGGTCTAAATTCAAATGAACTCTGTTGTCAAACTTTGAAATAGAAAATTTAATTATTCAAGGTATTCCATCAATTTCAAAAACCCATCATCAAATAATTGACCTAAAACGTAATAACAAGGGGCCAGAAATAAAACGGACCTCCATCAAGAGTACCGGCCGCCGTACACTTCTTGGAAAGATTAGCCGAGAGCTCGCAGTACTGGCGCTCGTAACCATCGAAAACTTCACTCATCTTCACCCTAATCATTCAATTATTACCACCAAAAAAAAAAAAAAATCAAATCAAATAAAACCCTAAACCGATCATAACTCAATGATCAAATCACAAAATTAAGCAACAGATTAGAAAGATCTCAAAAACCAACCGAAGGGATTTACAAACCGCAGATGGTCAAACGCTGTGAGAGATTGCCGGGCACGAGGAGAAAGAGGTGGCGGATCGTTGCAGTACCGGTGTTGTTCAGAAAAACGACAATTCTACGCTTGTGTAATGACGCAGAATAGAATATAGATGGTAAGAATAAGAATGTAAATGATAAACTCACCCGCGTTTTGATACAATCGTGACAGCACGTCAGGGTTGTAGTATTAATTAATTGGCTAGGATGTACCAATTTTATGTTCACCATTAATATATATGGCAATTTGGATAGGAGAAAGAAACATTGGTGTTCAACAACATTAAAATTAAAGAAAAAATATAATTAAATTTATTCCCGTAAAATTTAGTTCTTACAAAAATTGAATTTTTAATATACTTTTCTATATTTAAATGAATTTTTTAATAAAAGTTAATTAATTTTTTTTTTAAAAATTTTGATTTACTTTTTAATTTTCTTAATTATTCAAAATAATAAGATCTAAATTAATTTTTTAAGATATACCGAAAAAAATATTGAATCTTTCTCATTTTTATTTAGAGAGGGTACGATTTGATAATTATTATAGTTTAAGGAAAAAATTGCTAATTTACAAAAGTATATCAATATTTAAAGGAAGTAATAGGAAATAACCTAACAAATGACTAAATTTCAGTTAATAAAAAAGTTAAGATTAAGAGAAATTTTTAACAAATCAAATATTTTAGAAGGCAAGATCAATAGTATTTAAAGTTTAGAAGGTGAAATTGGTGATTATTCATTATGAAAAGAGTAATAAAAATATTTTTTCTTTTTTTACACAGGGAGGGAGATTTGAACTTGAAATCTCTTCTTCATGAGGAAAAAAAATAAATCACTAGATTATGCTTATAACTACGTCACTTGTCATTTCATAGTCTAACTTATAGACTATAGTTTTGAATTCTTCTTCTCTAGAGTTGTTATTAGATGTTTTTTTTTTTTATTTGAATAACAAGTATAGTGTTGTATATAATTGAGACGTCGACTCTTTTTTTCGTAAGAAAATTATGACATGTTAAGGGTATAAACCTCGAAAAAAAATATCCTCGCATGATAGATACATGCGAAAAGTTTGCGATCGAGACAGAGCAGTCACAGGTTATGCATCACAAAACAAATTTAAGTAAAAGTGGGACGTAATTCGTTTGTTCCAAAGAATACATATATACTAGTAACTCGTTTGAACCCACTAGTTCTTAAGTTAATAGTATACGAACGACCAATACATTATCAAAATAGTCGCGCCTGTTCCACACTTTGATGAAAATAGTTGAAATTGTTCATTTATTTATTTTTACAAATATTTTTCATTTTATTTAATATAATTAATGTGAATAACAATCATGTTTGTCCAATTTTGTAATTGAATTGGTTATTTATTTTCTATATAAAGGAGTGATCCACAAATAGTAAAGTTAATCACAAACTCTTGCAAAAGTAAACTACCCAAATCAAACTCTTGTTAAACTAGTATAATTTATGTGGTTTATTCTTCATATGGCTATTTTATTTTAATACTCATAATATTTTATTGCCATATTAGTAGCAAAATTACATTACATTAAATAAATTATATTTTTTTGATTGGGGTGATTGGGTTTTTTTATGGGTAAATACTATTTTGGACCCTGTGTTTTACAAAAGTTACAAGTTTGACTCTCTGTTTTGTTAATTGACAAAATTGACCTTGTATTTTCTAAAATTGTACAAATAGGACCCTGAACTGATTTTGTGTCAAAATAAAACTTAATAATAATCTGATCTAGAGATATTATGATAAAACTGGTTACATTTTCTGTATCTGTTCGTGTTAGAAATTGTCTTAAAGTTGGTTATATTAAAAAATAAAATTATTGAAAATTGAGCTCAGGGTCTTATTTTTACCATTTTAAAAAATATAAGGTCCATTTTGTCATTTAACAAAACAGGGGGTCTAATTGATAACTTTTGCAAAAACACAGGGTCTAAAATAATATTTACACTTTTTTTATTTAAGCTTTTATCTTATTTTATTTAAATTATGTTTTTTAGGTTTCTATTAGGTTTTTTATTAAGTTTTGGAAAAAGAAAATACATTTTCTGAAACTACTTTCTAGTTTTTTTTTTTTCAAAAAATAAGGGGGATTTACTTTTTTTATTTGTTGAAAACAATATAAGTGTATAAAATTAAAATAGACTTATATTTATACCGTAAATTTTTTATTTATATTTGTACTTTTAATTTCTCAAGAAATAACATTTTTGAAAAAAGAAAGTTCATATTTTTGAACTCTTTGTATGAAAACTGATATAATTTGTAAATTTTTCACTTTTTAATTTTAGGATGTTATAAATGAAACTTTCTTAAAAACATTTTTTTAATATTGAAAACTTTAAAATAAATAAAATCGAGTGGAGTTGGGCTGGCTGGCTAAAGACCACGCTAATGGATTTCTTCTTATTTAATAGCCCATATAATTATGACCCATCATTTACAGTGTTGGGTATATTTATGGGAAGCCCATTGGAAAATTGTTAAGGAATCTAAGACTGTTAGAAACTTGAAACAAGATTTTTTGCTATTAACCTAAAAGTGAAAGGAATAAAAATGAGGTGGTTTTTTTTGCTGGTATTAAAATGAGAAGCTTGATCTGATCAATTCATAGATGACAAACATGGTTACCTAAGAAAAAATATTTAGGCACAGTTAGTAATTCAAAACCAGTTCACTGAAAGACAAAAAAAAAAAAAAATCACTGTGTAATAAAGTTGTACATGGTTTTTTGATACAATCCAGATCTATTCATATTCTATATGAAAGAAAGCCCAACTGACTCCACAGATTTAGCACAGTTCTTTTTTTTTTTCTTTTTCTTTTGCTGAATAGATTTAGCACAGTTCAGGTATCCTAATTTCTAACCAAACATGTTCTGGTTCAACATAGATTAGACACAAAATATGTAACGTGAAGGAAAATCATAGTTTTACTATATTTTTTAATAAATAAATTAAACGTAGCAGACAGAGATAGGTTAATCTATGAACTGAGTGGACCCAAATCTAAGACTAAATATTGATGTAGATAGATAAACAGTCATATTACAAAATGAGGAAAAGTCTTACGAATGATCAAGAGGCACAAGCAAAGTGGCTTGCTTTCGTAATTGTGATGTAATTTCATTTTCTTTTTTAACCAAATCAACAGATTAAATACTAGTAGTAAAGAAATGATGTTAATGCTATTGCTGCTAACACTTGCGTTTGTCAAACAAAGATGGCCCAAAAATTTCAAACCTTTCAGCATCACAATAAAACAGCCACTGTGCTTAGAAATTAAGTTTACGGCGCGTGCCACCTGTTAATCATTGCTTAATTAAGCAAAGTGGGAAACTCATGGTAATCTTTTTACCATATTGATTTTCCTATGCTAAGTAGAGAGGGTCAATGTTCTTTGTCACAATGACCAAATACTTGAAATCAATCTTGACTCTTAGAAATTTCCTTATAGAATATTACATAATTGATTTTGTGCTATTCCCTATCCAACCAATATTCAACACACCACCAATCCTTTATTCTTCTTAAATAGAAAATCATTTCCTTAATTAGAAAATAATTTCCATAATAAAAAATATAGTAATATTCTCCCACTTGGAATCATTTAAACTAAAATATTCATGACACCCTCATTCAATAAACCTGTTTTTGTTTTGGGGTCACAAATTGACCACACTTTAGTATTGATGACCAATGTATTACAATACATTTATTATATAACAAGTGTGATGTAGAATAGAACTACTTAAGTGAATAAACCCTAATGGGTATGTTGATTCAGTTTGAAATTTGCAGAATATAACATTAAGATGCGCATAAATGGGGAAAAATCAAAATAAGAGTTTCATTAACTAATAACTTTATTTGTGGGATACTTTATGGAAACCAAGCCCTTGGCCAGATTAAATTGCCCACGTTTTTATGTACACTATTTTGTAAAAATTGCAACCCCTTTTAGTGGCCCAATCAATTTTGTTCTCTCTATCTCTCTCTTTTGGTATTATTTTTTATAAGGTAACTTGGCTTTGATGACAAGTTTAATTGACATGTTGAAAAACTATGTAAAACTCAGACGGGTAATTAAAAATGAAAGCCAATGACATAATCTATAAAAGAAAAAGAGAAATAAAAGGCAAGCATTATAGACAAACATGTCCTATATATTATTATCACCAAACTTTTCTTTTCAATCAACTTCAACATCATTATCATTATCACCATTACCATTGTTTCTTTTTCTTCCTTACGAGTCCGAGTAGCCAACTAAATTGTCTATCCAAAATGGCTCTTGTACATCCTTAGAATAAAGCCTCATAACGGCACATAGTGCGTTCTCACTACTCATTCCGAGCATACTGGGCTTCTTCCTATTACATAAAGGATATTAATGGAGGGATGCTTTGTTGAGCATACATTAGGCTTCCAACAAATTTAACATAAGGAATGTCTCTGTTCATTTGTATCACTTTCAAAATCATTCTTCTTCCAAATTTAATTTAGTGACCCTTGATTATAGAGCAACGCTCACCAACAATCTTTCATAAAACGATAGGGTTGATAGTGAACATGAATGATAGATTCTGAGATTAAACCTACAGAATCACTATCTATCTTTATGAATCTTAATGCCTATGACATAGGATGCTTCACCCATGTCTTTCATCTATATGTTCTTTGAGCAAAATTATATAAAAGTAGCAACCCTTTATCATTGGATGCGAGAAGAATTTTATCGTTCTAGAATAACTAGGCTATATGGAATTTTTCATTGGGATCCATGACATTCTCCAAGGATCCAAAGGAAGAGATGACATCATTGTTAAGTATGAAGCCATTGGCGGGATGCTCTTATTTAATAAAAGATGGACAAAATAGAGCTTGCAGATACCAAATCCCGACCTTCATGAAGAAATGAAACAATAGGTTGTTTCATGTATACCTCCTTAAATCACCAGTTTGAGTCATTTTTTAGTTGACAAAAGTAACTTGTTTATGTAATGAATATTTTCGGGTTAACATGTCTAATTTAAAAATGATACGATTTTGTATATCTATTATATTTATTACATGTAAATTGCATTAATTAAATTGGTTAAATAGAGCATAAAAACATCAAATAATTATCATAAAAGGGTTGTAAACATGGAGATGATATGAATTGGTTAAATGGGCACCTCATAGAATTCATTTCATCATACTAGAAAAAGTTACGTGCCACAATTTTGATTCCTAGTTTTATGCTAAGTAAAACGTTTCAGGATCATTTTCAATTCCAATATCGATTCTAATAAATACCTGACATAGTCTTTGTAAATCTTTGGTTTGTATAGGAGTAGATCTTCTTAAGACTTCACCAACTAATTGTACCTAACTAACCGCCAAGTATATAAGTGCATTGCGTGCAATCCTAACATTTTGACCACCGGATTATCATTACCAATCAAGACACTTGGTATATATGTTCAAATTCGTTTGATTCATTCAATGTTAACCATTATCAATCTTGCTTTTGAAGTGGAAGTTCTCAAGGATCTTTCTCGTTAGACCTAAGTCCTTTGATTGATCACTCCCACCGATCAAGGTATTCTCAAGAAATTTTCGTTCCACAATTCTCGGCATGATGGACAATAAAACTTGTAACCTTTAGATTTTCACGTACCCTATAAAGAATCCGCTTATGGTCCCGGGGTCAATTTCTTCTCAGGATTATATATTCGACTTCGATGGACATCCCCAAATGCGTGACAAGATTCAAACTTGTTCCAACCTTTCCATAATTCAAAAGGAGTTTTTGAGACCGCCTTTGATTCGGAACTCTACAATATGTACACGATGTCTTTAATGCTTCAACGACAAGGATTATGGAGGGTGAAGATTAGAGCACGGTTACAACTCCGCACCATGTCCAAGATGCTCTTCGGGAGTCGGTAAGACCATTTTGCTAGGTGTACGGCAAGGTGTAAAGAAACAGATCCCATTTTCATGAAACTTCGCAAATGCACGTGTGCTGTCCATCTTCTCGTATCTACCATATACTCACCTCTTCGATCTCACTATCAATTTGCTTGTTGCATTGTTTCTTACTCACTTTAAATATCTTAAAGACTCGAAATGCTTCACTTTTATTATGAAGTAAGTAGATATACATGTAGCGTGCAAATCGATCTATGAATGAGATGAAGTATTTCCGAATTACGTGACTCCATATCCGGACTACATAAGATCATCATGTGATGATTTCTAATAAAATCATTCTTTGATTTGGAAAATTTGAAGTTTGCTTTCCCTTAATGCAATCCACAGAGATGAAAGTCAAGAAATCTAAGGTATCGAGTACCCCCATCTTTTACCAACCTTTTAATTCTATCCCAATGGAAAGATATGTCCCAACACTTCATGCCACAATGTACGGGAATCCTCTTTCATAACACATTTGGAAGAACATGCATAACATTATTAGTGGTATTATTTTGTCAAATTAAGGCGAAAAGAAAATCGTACAAGAGAAGAACCAACACATTCGCATTTATAATATAAATTAAAATATTTGTTCGAGTAAAGGAAAAACCGATCAAAGGGTATAACCAAGACAATCAAAACCAAAAGAAGGAGAAACAGAAGGAAAGGTCTTTTCTAACTTTAAAATAGAAACCATGCTTAAAACATTTGTTCCAATAGACTTCCACATGTGAGCCCATCTTTAAGAAAGATGCTGCTCCCGAACTTCCTTAGATTTTGAACAAGGAATTTGTTATTCAATTGTTGAAACAACTATCCACCATGTGTTAAGATTAACATTAGCCATATTAGATTCATAACATACTAAGGAAATTGATTACCTTTGTCATCCATCCATGACAAAATGGACCCAAAGTGTCCCTTTTGTTTACAAATGAAACATTCGAGTAGATTTGGGAGCCATGGGCTGATTTCCCTTTGTTCTTCGAATGGCTTGCATGTTTGTCCAAACAAATCAATTTCTCAAACTTGCTCCCGTAGAAAGCCTCGATGGAACACACATGGTCATCAATTCATTGATAGTCCATTTTTCTATAGTTGGAATGTGTGTTGTAAGATATTGGCCCATCGTGTGGAGGATTGTGAAGGATGTAATGAACCGCAAGTCGACATGATAACGTCGAAAATTTCAAAGAAAAATGTCCCTCATTTTAGAAGGCTATGTTCTAGAACTCCTTTAAAGATGAGTTTTGTGGACGAGAACTCTTGGATGAGGTTGATGAACAAAGATTTATCTCATGTCAAACCGCTCATCCATAACTTTGATAAAGTCTTTCACCTTCTCGTGGCTCCACCGATCCACGCATTCCCATAGGAATTACATAATGAACATTAAAGACGATTAGATTCTCCCACTTTTCAAATCTAATTTCTCGCAAAGAAGGTTAGTATGCATAATTGGGGTTCATCTTTCCTTTGGCATAATCCATGGTCATGTAAGTAAAAAGGGATTAGAAGTTCTAAGCAATAGAGGATTTCACTAGTGGAAAGAGGTGGATGAAATAATCAAAGACTTATAAAAGACTTTAGATGTTAACAATGTGTTTAATGAAATCTGTTTACCAAGATGTAAAACATGATGAAGATGAAAATTTACATTAACACAAAATTGCTTTGCTAAATTTCTAAATCTACATTCAAAATTAGATGAACTTTATGGGGACCCTCATTTAATGAAGTATTTAATTTAGAAATAATGGAGGAATGAAATCTATCTTTAATTAAAATTTGATGATCACTATTAAATCAAATCCTCATATACTCAAAAATTAAGAGAATTTAACTTAATATATTATCCTAATACCTTATAAAAATTGGAGAACTTTACTTAAACACAAATAATTAATTACAAGTTTTGTCCATTAAGGTGAATTTTATTAATATATAATTTTATATAATGTGCAGATGATTACTCCCTAACTTATAAAAAATTAGATTTTCATGGAATTTAGGTATCGGCATAAAAGTAATTTCGTTATTAACATAGACAACCCTCGAGATTAAGTGCTTCTGGTCGTCCGAAGATCATTAACAGACCATTCAAGATATGAGCATTTGATGGTTCATGTAATTCTTACTGTCAAACCACAAAGATTTACTTACGTTTTATTCATATCTTATTCATTTTAATCAATAGTTTTATGAATCCATCATCCGAATAATTTTATGAAGTTTTATGAAACACCAATTAAAGTGTGGACCTATCTTAATGTTTGAATATTTCTAAATACAATCAATCGAAAAGGAACTTTTGGATGCATTTAAATCATACAAATGCCAAATTAATTGCATTAAACATAAATTTGTCAAATAAATACAAAATAATACAATTAATGTATGATTATTAATTAAATGCTAATTCCTTAATAGGTGTTAAAGGGTTATAAGATGTGGAGTATTAATTTAGAAATAAATTGCGTAGATATTTTGGTTAATATATAATTAAATGCACAAATTATGACAATTTTTACATAAGGATACACTAAATAAATCACGCAACAAGATTACCGAAATTTAAACAAATTTCCATTTTCAGAGATCCATATATATGTATTAAAAAAAATGGAAAATTAACTAAATGCAATTCTCAACAACTAGATCATCACTTTCGAAATGGGAAAATAATTAATGATTCCAAATAAATAAAATTTGGATGAACAAAATTGGTGAATTTTTCCCTTTTTTTTTTTTTTTTTTTTTTTTTTTTGAAAAATCCATACCGCCAAACGACATGTCGTTTTTGCAAAGATAAAACGCATACGTCGTTTTGGATGAGCCAAAGAACTTGGCGAAAATGAAGAAGTCGTTTCTAACATAAAAACGACACGTCGTTTTACTCAATGTTGGCCGAGGCATAAACTATAAACGACATGTCGTTAGAATGAGCCAAAGTCTTACAAGGAAGCCTATGAAGGCTTTCAAACGACACGTCGTTTTTGACAAACGAAATGGGGCAAACGACACATCGTTTTTAATGCAAACGACATCGTTTAAAGGCTGCCTTCTCCACCAAACCGGCTTAATTCGACACATGCGGTCCGTCGAACCCGACCCAAAACCCGATGGGAGAATTGCGTTTCCGACGACCAAATTGCGTGTTTTCACATAAGGACATGATCAAATAATAAAGAGATCCACATAAATTTTATGCACGAAAACACGAAAAAATATATACTTTAATATCACGAAAGAGAGGGTATAGATTATACCGAGATTTTTTCTCATCTTTAAGTTTTTAAAGCACACATCAATTCGAGATGATCTATAATAGCTATACGAATATAGATGTACTATAGAATTGGAACAAATGGATGTAAAAACAAAAACAAAACCATGGACCGAATTAGATGATTATATATCACGCATGTATATATATATGCATGTATATATCACATAATAAAAAAAATGAATATTATGATTATGTGCTTATGTGACAAGAAATCATATATATAATATACAATATATATAAACATATATGGTATAAAATATATATGATATACATCACCAAATCAGTGTATGAATGTATGAGTATATAATATATATGCCGTATATATGTCAATAAAAGATATATATATGTATATACTCGATTAAAAGTATATATAATATAAATGGTATGAATATAAATATATATATATACGTAACGAAAACAAATATGTAAATATATGAGAAAGTATATGTATGTATATATATATATGAAACTCAAATAAAATCAAGGCAAAGATAAATCCGATTACAGTCAGGCCGTTAAGAAAAGTTGTATGTAATATAGCTATACAATGATATGAAATGCGGAATAAGAGCCTAATTCTATCTCAATTTTGCATGAAAGGATCGATGTTCTCTCGATGATCTAAACCCTGCGATAACTTCAAGGTTTGAGTTCGGCACAACACTTCAAACTATCTTTAGATGGAATTTGCCGAATGGATTCGTACGATGCTGAGATGAGGACCGAGCATATGTGAGATACTCCATCGATGGAAACATTAATTGTCGAATATTTTGACAATTAATTCAGAAATCAAAGTGGGAAGTTTAATGTACATTATGGTATGTACTAATTGATTTTGTCACACTTAAGTGTGATAAAATATCTATTTCATCGTAAATCAATTATTTATTTATTTCACCGGAAAATCATTTCCTTAATTAAAAATAATTTCCATAATAGAGGGGAACATCAAGCATGGGACTCAACACTTGCGTTGCGTTTGTCAAACAAAGATGGCCCAAAGTGGTTCAAACCTTGTCGATCACAATTATGCAAACACGTAGAAATTAAGTTTACGGCGCGTGCCACCTGTTAATCATTGCTTAATTAAGCAAAGTGGGAAACTCATGGTAATCTTTTTACCATATTGATTTTCCTATGCTAAGTAGAGAGGGTCAATGTTCTTTGTCACAATGACCAAATACTTGGGACAATCTTGACTCTTAAAATTTCCTTATAGACCTATAATACCAAGTGCTCCCTATCCAACCAACACCAACACACCACCATCCTTTTTTCTTTAAATTATTTTCTAAATAAAATTTATTAGTTAGTAACCCAGGAATCATTAAATCATGACACCCTTTGGAAAAACCTGTTTTTGTTTTGGGGTCACAAATTGACCACACTTAACTGATGAGAATTATGAAGATAATAGATCAAGTGAGATGTGGTAGAACAGAGGCCTTTTTGGGGTCTCTCTTTTTCTTCACTACAAGCCTATTTGTGGGATACTTTATGGAAACGAAGCCTTGGCCAGATTAAATTACCCACGTTTTTATGTACACTATTTTGGAAAATTGCAACCCCTTTTAGTGGCCCAATCAATTTTGTTCTCTTTATCTCTCTCTTTTGGTATAATTTTTTATAAGGTAACTTGGCTTTGATGACAAGTTCAATTGACATGTTGAAAAACTATGTAAAACTCACTGAGAGACGGGTAATTAACTCTCTAACATAATCTACCTAACTAAGAAAAATAGAAATACAAGGCAAGCATTATAGACAAACATGTCCTATCTATATATTATTATCACCAAACTTTTCTCTTCAATCAACTTCAACATCATTATCATTATCACCATTACCATTGTTTCTTTTTCTCCCTTCTTGATCTTAGAATAATATCTATCCAAAATGGCTCTTTACAAAGAATAAAATAACGGCACATAGTGCGTTCTCACTACTCATTCCGAGCATATGGGCTTTTTATTACATAAAGGATATTAATGGAGGGATGCTTTGTTGGTGAAGCACTTCCCAAATTTAACATAATGTCTCTGTTCATGTGTATCACTCACTACTTTCTTCTTCCATTTAAGTAGTGATTGATTATAGAGCTTAACCACCAAAATAAGAAAACGATAGGGTTGATAGTGAACATGAATGATAGATTCGGTTAATACAGAATCACTATTTCTTTATGTCAATGATGAGGAGGTGTTTTGAATTAATTTCTTCTATATGTTAGAGCAAAATTATATAAAAGTAAGGGAAACTAGCATAATTTTATGTTCTAGAATAACTAGGCTATATGGAATTTTTATTGGGAGAATCCCAAGGAAAAGGAAAAGAGTATTGTTAAGTATGAAGCATTATTCTTATTTAATAAAAGATAACAAAATAGGTCAGATAAACTAGTATGAAGAAATAAACAATAGGTTTGAGCTTTTCTTAAATGAGTTTGAGTCATTTTTTAGTTGACAAGAGTAACTTGTTTATTTAATGAATATTTTTGGGGTTAACATGTCTAATTTAAAAATGATATAATACATTTTTATATCTATAATATTTATTACATGTAAATTGCATTAATTAAATTAGTTAAATAGAGCATAAATACATCAAATAATTATCATAAAAGGGTTGTAAACTTGGAGATGATATGAATCACAACAAGCTAATAGAATTTTAGTTTTCGAGATTGATTAGAGACCACAACACATCTTTAGCATTTAATTAGAATACCTAAAACTTGATACGGCATTGTAGGAGATTTTAACGAATGGTATAGAATAAAATCAATTAAACTTTAAACAGTTAAATAATTAGTAATGATGAGATTAATAAATCACAAACAATAATAAAAAAAAATTAAGAAATGAACCGAGTAAGAAAAAAAACATTTTACAATTTTGTATACATTATTTTAATTAATTACAAAATATGTGCAAAAAAAACTTATTACCATTTTCTCATACATTTTTATATATAATTAATTTTTTTTTCAATTTTTGTTAACATCAAACCGTAATAATTATACAGATATATGAAATATATGGTAATATTTGCTATGTTTATTTTTATGTTTATAATTATAATAGGAACATAATAGGTACTCGATTTTCGCCTCAATATACACAACAACGACACGTGATCACAATTGTTTAGCACTTTTATTCAGTTAAGTCTTTGTAACTCAATAGGCCATTATTGGATATGCCTCCGGAGAAGGCATGCAAGACTATTCTATGCTCCCGATAAGATTACCTACATAAATATGGTGTCGCTTCTCAAACAACATCTCGCATTTAATGTCGCATGGGAGGAGGCGTGTAAACTGAATCATTTATCATAATCCACTAATTTTATCCGCACCTACAACAATCAAAATGCATTAATCTCATGGTATATTATTGAGACAACTTTATTGATAGAAATAAAAGATTGCAAATAATTGAAAACACTATAAGAGATAAGCATAAGAATTTTAAAAACATAAGTGCAAGAAGAGTAAATATTCACCAAGAACATTCTTTTTGTTAAATACGATCACAAATATACAATTGGACTAAGGCTCATTAACGCCCCAACCACGTAAAATCTCTCCATGATCATACACATAAACTATATATATATGCCAAAATCATCACCTAAAAGGTACCAATCGTAATATTTTATTTTATTTATATGTGATTTATTTTATTTATCTATTATTAAACATACTAATTTAATAAACAAGTGATCCATGAATATTCTCACATACCATTTTATTTTTAATAATAAACTATGTTTATTTTTAATATAAATAAAAGTCACCCATAAATTTATCATATCTTTTTCTATTGTTTATTGTGTCACACTTTATTTTTATAGAATTAAATAATATATATAGTTTATAAAGAGAGTTTAAAAATTAATATGATGATAAATTAAACTTTAATAAAAAATTCGTTCACTGAACTCATTTTCGAAAATAATCAATATATAGAAACAATAGCTTTAAAGAAATATACTAATTAGAATACCTAAAACTTGATACGGTGTTGTAGGAAATTATAACGATACTAATAATATAAAATTAACTTTATTTATATTTATTTTTTATTTATTAAACATACGAGATTTAATAAATCACATAACAATAATTCACATATGTTTATTATATCACTTTTATGTGTCATGTTTATTTTTCGTAATTTTAAGTATTGATTTATAATTACTATACATTAATATTTATAATTTTGATATTGTATTTATAAAAAATCAAAACCAAGTTATAATAATTCATCCTAAAATAGATCAATAAATTTTTATTTTTTAATAAGCGCCCGAAACACCACCATTTAATCTTGTTTATTTTTATAAAATTGTTTAATTAATTTTACAAAATTATTTATTTTGAGTTTTAATAATCATATTGTTTTATTCTCATATGAGTTCTCTCAAAATGTATGATTTCATGTAATAAGTTTTCAAAATGTATAAGTTTTTAAAATAATTTTTTTTTGCACATTTTTTGTAATTATGTTATTTTTGTTGTACAATTATGAAAAAAGTCCTAAGAAAAACTAGAAAACAATTTAAGGCAGAAAATAAAAAATCATGACACTTGGAAGTTATACCATATTACCTCAACCAACTAAGCTATAAATATCTATGTTGCTTTAATACACGTAAATTTTACTTAACACCACCAAAGTCTAATAATTTTTTGTATTCAACAGAATAGGTACAATACAACCGATATCGATTCTCATATGAGTTCTCTCAAAGTGTTTCAATTCTCACACTCTTACCCAAGAATTTTCTTCATTCACAGAAGATTCTTCTTACAAAACCCAAACTCAATCTCTCTCTCTTCTCTGTACATTTCTCTCTCTACGTCTCAATCTTTTTTTTTCTCTCTCTCAACTTAATATGATCGTTATTCTAAAAATAATAAGTGTTGGTGATATTTATAGGTTTAGGATCAAGATCCTAAAGTCGGTGACTACAAGAATCAATGCTATTAAGTTGGTTAGGTAATAACTAACTTAACTAACTCTTCTTTGAGCAAGGTCACCACGTCAGCCTAAGTAAGAGTGCATCTGAGAGTGAGTATGAAGGCTCCTGGAGTCACGGCTCAAGGCACTCGCTAAAGGACATTTTTAGATAGAAAAAACCCAGCTGGAGTCGACTATCTGAGACTACCTCCCAGGAGGAATAACTAGTCATCCAGAACTCCTTTCCGAAGGAGGACTAGCTTTCCAGAAGACCCTTCCCAGAAGGATAAGAAAGCCTTCCGGGAGCTGCTTTTGCGAGTCCACAACTTTTCAAGAATGAAAATAAAAAGCTTCTAGAGACCTTTTCATTTAAAGGAACTATACTACAAGTACGCATACAATCAATACCTATTTATATTTGTAGACTTATATTTTATAAGATAATTCAAGATTGACAAGTAAAAAATAATATCTTGAGAGAATATTGACAACATTGTTCGTAAAAATATTAGATCAAATATAATAACATGAATTATTTTACTTATAACCAATAAATAATTTTATGACAGACCTTAAAATTCTTCTCATGGATCATTCTAAATTTAAATGAATAAGGTTTGTTGTGCCCCATGTAGTTTCTTAGAGTCGTTTCTAAAAGCACTCTCAACAGCTTCTCTACTCTATTCTTTAAAATACCTCACCAAAATTCTATTTTCTTTATTTTACCTCACACATTTACATTACACCATACATCAGCTTCTCTATAATTTTCTCTATATCATTTAAATATTATATTTTTACATATATTTTATTAATTAAAATATGAAAATGAGTAAAAAGAATAATAAAAAATTAATTAATTTAATGAAAGAGAGAAAGAAAAAGTATAAAATATGTTTTACCTCTTCACTATTTATGAGCTAAATGTAGAGACAAATTTCTTGGAGTTTGGGATGAGTTATAATAGCTAAGAGTTTAAAGCATTTGTTGGAGCTTAATTTTAAGCTCTTAGCTATTTTTTTTTTAGCTTTTAGCCATTATAGCTCACTTGTTGTGAGTGCTCTAGGTGGAGTTTCTCTATTTTCTTAAACAAAAAATAATATAATAATAATAATAAAAAAACATAGATTGCCATCCCTAATTCTTAAAATTAACTATTCTTCCATATAGTCTTTAAGTATCGACCATCTCATCACTTCACTCATGTAAAAAAGCTGCAACCAATTAAGGGCAATTACATCAAAAAATAAAAATAAAAAATGAAATGTGGAATGCAGGAGCTCTTAAACAAGTGGAAAATGGGGTAAAGAAAATTATACAATTAAACAGTACCCTTGATTTTGATTGATAAGTTAAAAGCGGAGTTATATTCTCCCAAATATTTGCTATCAATATATTCAGCAAAAAAAAAAAAAAAAAAAATTGCTATCAATATCTATATCCACTTTTCTTTTCTTTATATAATAATAGATAAGTTTTTATAAAAATAAAAAAACCAGTTACATTTTTTGTTTTTAAATTTTTTATTCACAAAAATAAAAATATATTCTATAACCACTTTTATTTTCTATTTTTAAAAGTAGAAAACAGAAGCGTGTTTCGTAAATTTCAGTTGAGGTCCGGGTCTCAGGTTGGGGCTAGGGTTCGGCTTCGAAGTCCGAGTTCAGGGTTCACGTCAAGGGACGTGGTTCGAGTCTAGAGTCGAGTCCAATTCGGGGTTCAAGGCAAGGGTCCGGGTTAAGGGACGAGGTCCAGGTCGGAGTCTGGGGGTCGGTCCACGGTCCAGGTCCGAGTCAGAGTCTGAATCTGGGGATGAGGCCTGAGTCAAGGGTTGGGGTCTTGACCGAGGCCGGGATTCAGTTCTTGGTTTGGGTCCAGGGTCGGGTCTGGGTCCGAAGGCAGGGTCTAGGTACGGGTTGAGGTGCGGGGTCCGAGTCATGCACCGGATCTGAATCCCAAAGTCAAGTTGCGATCGGAGTCCAAAATATTGATTAAGAAAAAAAAATCCTTTTAAAACAAATTTTGAAAGTGATTTTTTTTTGTTTTTAAAATTTGCAAATGAAAATAATTTTATAAAATACATTTTTAGAAAATATTTTTAATTAGAAAAACAAAAAATTATTAAAAAAAATATTATAAACGCACCCGATAACATACAACTTTAATAGAACAAAATATGTCCTAAATCAATCCCCTTTATATAATTTCTTAACTCGTTAAAATATATTGTCCTTGGGTTAATAAAAGGGTTTAAATTCCAATCACAATTTTTTTTGAGAGAGATTATATTTACCTTTCAGAAGCTAGCTTGTAGTGACAATACCATTAATAATATAGAATTCTTAATTAATTAGTGTTGAGAATTATGAGGTTCCAACTCAAAACCAATTGGTAATGAGTGCAGTAGCCCATGTTTTCTATATATGGCTCAATACTTTCACATTTAATCCATGTGGGACAATATTCTCCAATATCCTCTCTCAAGATGGTGGCTATTTTTGCTCACCAATGCCATTTGCTCACTTATTTTTTTATTTTGCGGCTAGGAGTTCCATTTGCTCGCTTATTCTTGTTCGCTACAGGAGTACATCATTTCGCTTCGCTCGGGGCTAACTCTTTGATAGGTGTGGATCGAAAGCCCGCTAGGGATATGGCTCTGATACCATGTTGAGAATCATGGGGTTCCAACTCAAAACCAATTGGCAATGAGTGGAGTAGCCCATGTTTCTTATATATGGCTCAATACTTTCACATTTAATCCATGTGGGACAATATTCTCCAATAATTAGCCAATTAAAAGAGAATAAAGTATAAGTCCCTTATAATTTATACGTGGTCCTCAAAATTGTTTAAAGATCGAAAGAGTGAGAAAGAAACCAGCACACGTGGTAGTGGTTATAAGACCACACTAGTAAAATAACAATCACAAAATAATATCTAATATTTGATAACTATTTTACTCTAGAAACTCTTGTATAATTAGATTAGTTCAATGAACTATATTTGATATTGGACATATATATAATAATAATATAGTTACAATTACAAAGTGTCTATAGTTTGTTGTTTCTTCCTTCCTTCCCTAATTTTTTATAATATTTAACTACGTGGGTAATCTAGACATCCTAACTAAAGTCATCACCAAAATAAAGGCAATAAGGCTCTTTAAACCATAATGATGTAGAGGGCTAGCTAACATTATTTAAGATTACTGTTAGTTGTAGTATAATAATATGTAGGAACTAGATTTTGGTCCCCATTTTATATGTTAAACACATATATATATATTAATTGGTTAAGTGGGGAATAAAAAGAAAGCATTGCATCATTAGGTACACATAATACATTCCATTCTTAACCCAATAAAAATATCAAATAAGTAATAAAAATTATGGTTCGAGGTGGTCGGTATGAATATATCTCTTTGCTTTAGACCCACCAAGCTTCATGCTTCTAATAATAACAATCACTAACCACAAAATCCTCCTTTTCTTTCTCAAATCCAGATAATCATTCATATCTTTTTCCTCTTTATATTATAGGACATAGCCACTAAAGCACAAATATATATATTTATAAAAGTATTTATATACATTGTCATTCATCAATTCACATAATTTGATGTCACAAATTACATTTAAATAAAATTAATTAAAGAAGGGCTTTTTGCTCACCTTTAAATCATTAATAAACAATTGACTAATTAAGTAACTTGGGTAAGGATGGATTCATTCTTATAATAGGATTTTGTGATATTTATTTTATTTTATTTTTAGGAAAGAAAATAATTCAGAAAAGGGAGTACTAAAATGGGCCCTACCAAAAGAGCAGAGGTGGCACAGTAGGCGGCGCGTGAGAGCAAATTACTAAAAGTGAAAAGGAAGAAACAAAAAGAAAACAACAAAAACTATCCTAGAGACAGCGATGGATGTAATCAATGAAATGAAAGAAAAACTATATTATCAAATCAATAAATAAATAAAGGGAATCATGAAGAAGAGGGAAAAGGGCAAAAATGGATATTATAGTCATTGTACTATTATGGTCGATAGATAATAATATACTTATACATTGAGAGAGGCAGTGAAGCATGGGCCGCCCTTGGTGTGGTGACAAAGCTGAGTTTTTTTTTCTTCTTTTTCATATTAATGAGTTACATGAATTAAATAAAGTTACATGAAAAAAAATAAAACTATTGGTTGGGGGGTGGGGTACATCTCCCACAAACTAAAGGGATATACATTAATGTTGTATGGTGGAGGTGGTTTTATAAGTTGGATTGGACTTTTGATGATAAGCAAAACGTGCCCAAATTATAAAAATTATATTAAAAATAAAAAATCATCAAAAGAGTTAAAGGGGAATTCCCAATCCCATGTCATTTTATTAGCCATATGATAATTCTAGAAATTTGCATAAGGTATCACAGCGCAATTAGTCAAATTGACGTGGAAATTTCTTTTATTGATTATATAAAAAATGAGATCAATTGATGTTGAAAGCATAAAAAAATGAACATTTAAATGAGTTATTAGTTTAACAATTCCTGGAGGCTTGCTTAAAAGTTAAAACTGTATTGGCCTATTTGGGAACTTTCACATGTAAAGAATAATGCTTTGGTATTAATATACTGCACTACTTACTTAATTACTCTTCCTTTAATAAACTATAAGTCTAAAAATCTATGTTTAACTAATTGCTAAACTAATAATATTATCAAAACAAAAAAATTGCTAACCTAATAATAGTACTAAAATTGAAATATATACATTTTTAAGATTAAACTTATTTATTATTAAAAAATATTTATATTTATATTATAATCACTTTTATTAGATTTATTTAATTTTATGGAAAATTTTCTATTATTTTAATTTATAATTATCAAATTAAAAAAATATATTTAATTTTTTAAAAAATAATATTTTTATTAGTGGAGGCTATAGCACCCCACCCACATTAATACTAGTGGGTCCATCCTTGACACCAAACTAATTAATTATAACCAACTATATGGTAGCATTAGCATTGCATGCATGCCAATTAATGTGAAGCTCAATTAAGAATAAGAATAAGAATAATGGTTAAACATTATATGTTTAGTTCTTCTCTTTAAATGGTTTTATGAATTGCAATGCTCTAAATCAACAAACGAATTGAGGTTTATTTTTACCATTTATAAACATTAATTAGTCAAGTTATTGATAAATAAATTTAAACAAGATAAATATTATTAATTCTAGTATAGGTTTGACTTATTTGATCATTATTGCTTTAAAAAAAATGTTAAAAGATATAACTTTCGGTCTCGTATGGTTATTGGTGAATTAAGTATTGAGTTTTATGTAATTTAAGAAAATAGCTTTTAGACCAATATCGATAATTTATTGTAAGACGTCACTTATAAAAGGTACTCACACAAATTTAAAGGTACCTTTTATAATAAAAGAAATAATATTCTAGAAAAGAGTAGTTGATGACAAAGATCATGAGAACTTAGGCAAATTAATCAACGTATCTCAATATCAACGTTTTATGACTAAAATAAAGAAGAAGAATTATTTGTACATGCAATAAAATAATGTCCACCGAAACTATGTTATAAGATGATAAAATCCAAAGTTAATTAATTACACATAACATATATATGACCATTTGGAAAAAGGAGGAGTATATTTCAGTACTATTTTGCCATTCTAATTAAGCTACAATTGGATTCATCATCATCAAATTATTTACGATTAGACAAGGTAAAGCAGGCACCATCCATCCACATGCAACATTAATATTTGGGAAACAAACAATAATTGAGTTACAACAATAATACCACAAAAGATTTATAAATAAAATGATGATGGATTTATATATCAGAGGGTCGGGATTTTGGCATCAAATTAGATGAGAATGAGATGAGTTCCCATGATAAGACATGCAGCCTTTAGTGCGCCCTTTGTCTGATTTGCATATATATTGTAAAATAAAATAAAAAAGAAAATGCATATATATATATATTTATGTAATGAAAAAAATTGTATGTTAAAATTGTGGTGAGGACAAACATCATTGCTGGTACGACCTTTCTCTCTCATCTTAAAAAAGCTTACTCGGATTTGACATCTACATCACGAGGAAATTAATTAGAGAGAATCAGCAGAAGCAGCAGCAGCAGCAGCTGTGATCAACTCTCTACCTTTTCCTCTCCGCATACCACCACAGCATTTCTAATATTTCTCAATTTATACTTTGTTTATCACAATTATGATTAATTCTAACAAAATAAAAAATCCAACAAAATATTTTAGATTCCACTTCCAAGTATATCTATTTATTTATTGGAATTAATTAAATTTCTGTTTTGAAAGGATGGTTTTGGTAAATCTCAATTTCTTTTACGCCTAATAAAATATTTTAATCTAATTTATTTTTATTTTTTTTTTTGAGAGAGAATAATCTAATTTACTTTTATAATTGCATACATTTTAACTATTTAAAAGATTCTAAAAAAAAAAAAAAAACTATTCAAAAGTACTTGTAAAGTTTCAAAATTTTTAAATATTTATATTATTGAAAATAAGATTTAAACTTTTCATATATATAAAAAAATAATAGTTGGTCGTGCAATCAAATATGTAATCTTGTTCTAGGCATTAATTGTAAACTACTTAACTTTTTTAGGTAAATTTACAAACTATCCTAAATAACTATGCATATACACGATAAAAAAAAAAATCGAACTAAAAAACTTTCTTAAAATATGCCAAAAGAGTCTATTGAAACACTCTATTAGGGGGTGTCCTATAGACTTACCCTTATTTATTAATTGTTGGGAATACAAATAAAGTTTCACATTGCGATTAGAAATGGGAAAGATTTATAGGTATATAAAGATGGACGTATCTCTATTAGTATGAGGTCTTTTGAAAATGTGTCCAAGAACAAAACCCTGAGGGCTTAGGCCAAAGCGAAAAATATCATGCCTGGAGTGGAGATGGTTGGTGTTTGATGATCCTTAACATTATTATACTTTCTTGATCGAAAAGACGTTTTGGTATACTCTATCGTTTTCAATATATTAGGATAACCTTTTAGTTTATTTTTTTTTTCATAATCATACGTGTACAATCTAGCTGTTTAAAATTTACTGTAAATTTTTAGAAAATTTTGAACAATTTATAATGCAAAAAATAAAATTTAGATACTTGGTTGCGCACACACACACACATGCATGCATGTTTATTTTGTTTTTTTTTTTAATTTTATTTTATACTCTCAGTAAATAATTATTTAAATTTTATTTTCGTCAATGTGAATTATTTTGAGTTTTTTTTTTTTTAAAAAAAGTTTATAAGTAATTTTAAACAATTATAACATAAATGATTATGATTTTTTTATTTTTTTTTTAAATTGTTGAATTTCTGATTGGTTGAAAATATAAACATGTAACTCAAAAAGTACTGATTAGTAAATTCAAAATAAAACACAATTCAAAATATCAGTAATGACAAACAATCAAGAACAAACAAAAATCAAATTGTAAACGTAGAGACAAGGCAAGGAATTATCCTAGTTCAGATTCTAATTAGTTCAATGTAAACTTAACTTGGAACACGATCTTAGATTTTTTTATCGAGCAACATTGAGTACATCACAAATGAGTATGGATTCTCAATCTTTGGGTTCTCACAAGTATTTTACTCACACTCTCTCACTCGAGCATACACATTCGTACATTCATGTAGATCATTATAAAATTAAAACCCTTCCCCTTTAGAATTCTTAAACTCTTTCATAGTACTCTCTCTATCTGATCTTCTTGCACACTCTCTCAAGATTCGTGTTTCTAAAGAGTATTCACTGGATAATAAAGAAGATTTGCCTTATATAGGCTACTTGTAGGGTCGGCCCTGAAAATATATGAGTCCAAAACGAATTAAATTTTAGGGCCCTAAAAAATATGTAAAAAAAATATCAAAAGAAGAGTGTTATGGGATTTGAACCTATGACTTTGGACATTATGTCATCCACCTCAACCAACTAAACTATGTATATTTGTTGCTTATAATACACTTAAATTTTACTTAAATAAAAACTTAATAATTATTTTTTTACTTTTTTATTTTAGGCCCCCGAAAAGTGTGGGCCCTATGTACGGGCCTAGCCCGCCTATGCTTAGGGCGGCCCTAGCTACTTAGTAAGTAGTTGATTCATAAAAGGTTAGCTAGATTGATTTCGGATAATCACAAATGCAACTAAATCATTTATATGCTTGTTTATAATAGAGCATTGTTATTAAGCACTAAGGAATCTAGTACTATTATAAGGTAGTGTTGCTATATTTTTAAACACTACGCAAGTATACGCAATCAAGTAGTAAATCTCACACAGGTGAGGTCGATCCCACAGGGAATTGGATTAAGTACCACTAAATTATACTTATGATTCTATTCGGTAAATCAAAAGTAATTACAGTTTAAAACAAGAAATTTGAAAGAAATTCGTAAAACTTAATAACACGAGCTTTAAAGTTGAGCAAGATGAGACAATAGGGAGGAGAATCCCGTTGTTGTTTACCCAAATTGTTAATGATTAATTACTATCCTATTCTTTGGGGTGAATGACGTATTATAAAATAACCTAGCTCCTTTCGCATCTTCTACAGATTCTAAATCACATGTTATCTAATTAATTCCTTAATTAAACTAACATGAAATCGACGATTAAGCAATAATCTACTCGTCACATAAGTCATGTAAATACTTTCGTTTCACATAGAACATCGATTATCTTAATTTTAGCATTCTCAATTCTCACTTTTCAGATTTTGAATTGAGATCATAGAGCATGCACAAGGTGATCAATCTTAAACATGAAATTAAACACAAATTAAGATAATTTCACACACACAAGAATTGAGGAATGGTAATTAAACATTAACTAGGAAAACATTAAACAACAATCATCATCCTCCCTAAATGGGAAATTTAGTTCAGAAACAAATCCATAACCATTCCTATAGCAATATTCAACATAAATAAATTAAAGAGGAATAAAGAAAAGAACTGTTTGAGGATGAATTCTGGATCTTCACTTGAATCTCTATGCTCTTCCCCGCCGTTCTCGAATTTGTGTTTTAGGGTTCCAAATCGCTCTCCACGACTTCCAATCGCAGTTTTCTATTTATACTTGAAATTTAGGGTTCGATGGACGAAAATACCCCCGGTCCGTACGGGATCTCGCCGCGGCCATGCTTCCTCTCGCCGCGGCGAGAATGTGCCAATTTCAGCCTCTCTCTGTTTCTCGTATCTCGCCGCGGCGAGCCTCTTCATCGTCAGCGGCAGATATAGAAAAACTCAATTTTTGAGTTTTTCTTCGGCTCAGCACGTCTTTCAATGAATTTCTGCACCCGAGACCTCTTTTACTCCAAAGAACCTGAAAACATAGAAAACAAGCGTAATTCCGTCCCAACACAGCTAAGAATGCACATAAATCGGATCCATAACATAGGCTAAAAATAGCCTAACAAACTCCCCCAAACTGACTCTTTACTCGTCCCCGAGTAAACTAAGACTAAACTAAGAAAGAAAAAAAAACTGACAATGATAGCTTAACTTTCCAACAATTTAATTGTTACCACCACCTGCACAACTTCAATCCAATAATAACCAGAATTTCAACTTGCCAACTCTAAGAACTAAGTTGAATGTGCAATTTACAAGTAAGTAATTCATACAAACATAAAGCACCGCAATTCCCATCAATATCACAACTGTTCTAACTTTCCAACTTCCCACTAACACATGATCAATAAGTTTGAATGACATACTCCTCTCCACTAATGTTGACAAATTTCTATTCGGAATCAATAGGTCTTTTTCGGTTAAAATCACATGGCTTAGGTACATGGGTAGGTAAAAAGTCATTTAGGCTATACTATACCATAAGCACAATTAACCAAGCAAGCCTAGACATTTATTTTGCTTACTTTCCATATATCCCAAAAACAGAAATAAGAGATTACAATTTTTTCCTTATGTGTGTGCCTCATAATTTTCTTAACTTTTTTTTTTTCTTCTTCAAGAAGACACATTTTTTTTCATAGGCACAACACACCATATTCTTATTATTTTTTTTTCAATCTCTCATTCCTACACTTTATATTTTTTTTTTTTTCACTTACAGCACTTATTTCCCCCCAAACTTGCTTCAAGGCTCATGGCATAATAAAATATGTTCAGGGTGAAAAGAGTTTAGAATAACGAATTCAGCTCCGTGAAGTGGTGAAAAATTTTTAAAACAGGCTAAAGCTCAACTTTGGGTATACTAAGGAAAAAATTTTTTCAGGTAGGCTTGAAAGGCTCAATCGATCCAAAGAAAATTTGCCTAAATCATTTTCCAAACATCAATCATCAAGGATTTCGCTTCAAGAGAGTATGTCAAACAAATTCTATTCCATGTTCAACCAGTCATTCCACAATCCAAATAGAACACAAGTGATATGTGAGAATAGCAAATGTTTTAAACCTACATGAATCACTTCCTAGCACACATCCAATTTAATTCAAACAGTTGCAAGTCAAGCACACAGTTATGTTTCAATCCATTGCACAAGTGAATAACAACAATTCAATCCATTTTTCAATTTAGCTATCACGCAAGACTAAAAAAAAACTAACACAAACTAAACTAAAACAAATAAAAAATAAATTAAGTTCCCCCCCCCCAAACTAAAATGCACATTGTCCCCAATGTGTGAAAATAAACCAGGGTGAGAGAAACTTACCTGAGCCCCTTAAAAGGGGTTTGGCGGCGGTGGCTGGTCATAAGGGTTGAAACGGGGTGGCATGGGAAAATAGTTTGGATCATCCACACCAATGTTCATCCTCGTGACAAGGGTGTTCAATCGAGCCACCGTCGCTCATCGAAGATACTCCTACGGGCCATGTAATTTTGCATATGAATGTTCCGCCGAATCGATAATTCGGCCGATTGTGAGGTACCGCATGGCGGGGGTCAAGAGGCCCGACAAGACGTGGTGGTTCGATGTCCTCACGTTCCTCTTCTTCTCTTGCCGGAGGACCTCCTTGAACCGGGCGGCTGACCATGAGGATGAGGAGGTTTGAAGCGCGAACGCCGCCAAAGTAATAGGCGCCTGGGCGGTACCTTTGTATCATATGAGTACTGTGGTACTCCATGTTTCTCACAGAGGTCAGTGATTATTCCAGCCAACCCCAGTCCTCCACCGGAAGATCCCTCAACCATAATGTCAAAGGTCGTTCGAACAATATCCCCCACATTCAAATTATACCCTTTCATAATACCGTAAACCCATTTAAGTGTGTCCATTTGAGCATGTCGAAAAAATGCTTGTTGGGGAGCATCCTTGCACTAACAAAGTAAAGCCAAGCCTTGGCCACTGGGTTGAGTTCACATCGGTACAATTGGTATGGTACTCCACTAAGCTCATGGAACCTAAGGCCAGGGTACCCTAGAGTCTCAGCCATATCCACATAATTCGTACTTCTCTCATAGAATTGTTGTTTCAATTGTTGTTCTTCATAAGTGAAAGTTTGGAGATCATAAAGGGCATGAATAGCGTCTGCGGTAGCAGTTGCACTCTAACCCCCCTAACTCTAACTTTGCCCTCTTCTCTTCAGTGCCGCTGGCTAAAAATTCCAAAGCTAGAGTTTGATTACCACGCTCAAGGACATCTACGAACTTAGTCCACCGCCTCCGTAGGATTTGATCCCTAATAGATGCAAAAGCGGGGGAATATTGCGCTTGGCTTAGGTTGACTATGTCTATCCCTCTATCTTCAATGAACGCCCTATCTTTCAATTTTAAAAACCTCTCTTGAGCCTCCATGTTGGCAAACCTAACTCTATCAAGGTTAGGGCGTCCCCTAGATGGGTTGGATGATGAAGCTCCCTCTTCATTAACCCTTGACCTCTTTGGACCCATAACTCCCAAATTTTTTTTTCTAACTCTCAAGATTTTTCAAAATTTTGACAGCACTTCCCCTTAAAAATCGACTTCCCGGGATTTAACCCTTTCACAATCACATTCAATTGACTCACCACAATAATGTGCAACAATGTATGATCAACAATTCCAAAAATTTCAACACAAAGTCTAATATTCTCTAGCAATCCACAAATAATCCAATCAAACTTGTGTAGAGAAATTAAAATTTGTTACCTCAATGAAAATCACTCTTTAGTCAACCTCCATTGATGAGAACCTTGAAGCTTTAGGGAAGAAGAAGATGAATAGTGATTTTTCTGAAATTTGGGTGAGGTTTAGGGATTTTGGAATGGATTTTTAGAGGAAAAGAGTGTTAGATGAGAGAAATAAGAGATTATGATGATTTGGGATGAAAGTTTATGGGTAATTTTGAGGAAAATTGGTTTGAATGGGATTAGATGAAGAAATTAGTGAAAAAGGATGGTTTTCGGCTGGGAGAAGAGAGGGTTTGAATGAGGTGTGATTTTGAAATGTTAGGTTTTTTGGGATTTAAAAAGGGAAACTGACCATCTCGCCGCGGCGACCTATACCCTCGCCGCGGCGAGAATCCGTGAAATTCTGGGTGTTTCTGTAAGTTCAACCTCGCCGCGGCGGTATGTCCCCTCGCCGCGGCGAGAAATCTCGAAAATAAGCCGCATTCTCGTAAGGCAGTGCAGTCGCGCGGACATCTCATGGCCGCGGCCACCGACCCGCATCAATTTTTTTTTTTTTTTTTTTTTTTTTTTTTTCAATAACGAAACGAATGAACATCAAGAAAAATAACGACAAACTTAAAAAGAGTTCAACTAAATCAAAAGAACACTTGGGTTGCCTCCCAATTAGCGCTAACTTTATCGTCGCTCGCCTAGACGTTGATCGAGATCTTTAAAGTGGCGCCGAATCATGGCGGACTTGGTTTGATCAAATTGACCTCCCAAGTGTAGAGCTTTAATCGGCTTGTCCATTCACCTTGAAAGTATTAGGACTTTCACCTTTTAGTTCCACTCGCTCCGTAGGGAAACACTTTGATCACCGTAAATGGCCCCGACCACCTTGATTTTAATTTACCAAAGAAACAACTTTAGTCTTGAGTTAAAGAGTAGAACTTGTTGACAAAGTGTGAAACTCCTTTCCGACTAGATTTCGTCATGCCATCTCTTAGTTCTTTCCTTGTAAATCTTGGCGTTCTCATAAGCTTCATTTCGAAATTCTTCCAACTCATCCATTTGTAGTAGTCTTTTCGCCCGGCCAGCCTTTTAAATCCATGTTCAAAGTTTTCATTGCCCAATACGCCTTGTGTTCTAGTTCCACGACAAATGACACGCCTTTTCCAAACACCAACCGATATGGTGACATCCCGATTGGTGTTTTGAACGCCGTTCTATAAGCCCACAATGCGTCATCCAAATTTCTTGACCAATCTTTCCATGATCTCTCGCACCGTTTTCTCCAATCATCTTTATTTCCCCGGTTAGAAATCTCGGCTTGGCCATTACTTTGCGGATGATAAGGTAGAGTCGTTCTATGACGAACACCATATCTCGAGAGGAGTGCTTCGAATCGTTTGTTGCAAAAGTGACTCCCTTCATCGCTTATGATTGCTCTGGGAGTTCCAAACCGAGTGAATATGTTCTTTTGAAGGAACCGAAGGAATTTGTTTTACCATCATTAGTCGGTGTGGTCGCAGCTTCCACCCATTTTGACACATAATCCACCTAATAGGATGTATAGATTGCTAAACGATGAAGGAAAAGGACCCATAAAGTCTATCCCCCATACATCAAACAACTCTACTTCCAAGATTCTGTCAAAAGGCATTTCGTTTCTCCTTGAGATGTTTTCTGTACGCGACAACGATCACATGCCTTTACAAAAGTACTAGCATCTTTGAAAAGCGTTGGCCAAAAGAATCCACTTTGCAACACCTTGTACTGCTCTAGTTCCACTTTGAAGTGTCCCCCACATGGTAAAGCATGACGTGATTAAGAATAGAGTACATCTCCTCTCTGCACACACCTTCTTATTATCCTGATGCAAAGGTGCTTGTAGAGGATTGGCTCTTCCCAATAGTAATGTTTCACCTCGAAAAGAACTTCTTTAGTTGTTGTCGAGATAGCTCGGGAGGAGTGATATTGGCAAACCAAGAAGTTAACATAATCGGCATACCATGGTACCATCGGACTTTCCTCACACTAAAGAGTTGTTCATCGGGAAATTGTTCATTTATTTCAGTACTCCTTTTGTATTCCCGACTTTCTTCCAGGTTCTAGTCTTGACAAGTGATCTTCGCCACCAAGTTCTCGTACGCTTCTTGTCTTTTATGTCTAGATCAAATTCTTGCAAAAGAAGAACCCATCGAATCGCCGTGGTTTGGCATCCTTCTTAGTCATCAAGTATTTGATTGCCGAATGATTCGTATACACTATCACTTTATTACCAATTAAGTAGGGTCGAAATTTGTCACATGCAAATACTATGGCCAAGATCTCTTTTCTGTAGTAGCAGAGTTTAGTTTGGGCATCATTCAAGGTTTTGCTTGCATAATAAATGGTTCTCGAATACCTTGTCAACCCGTTGTCCCAAGATAACTCCAATAGCATAATCACTTGCATCGCACATGATTTCAAAAGGTAATTCCCGGCTTGGTGTAGTCACAATCTAAGGTCTTTGAGATTAACTTCGCCTTGAGAATTTGGAATGCTTGAAGACAATCTTTCCCAAATTCAAAAGGTACTCCACTAGCAAGAAGATTGGATAGCGGCTGGCCACTTTGAGAAATCTTTGATAAATCTTCTATAAAACCCGGCATGACCCAAAAAGCTTCGAACTCCCTTCACCGAAATTGGAGGAGGCAAGTTCTCAATTGTAGATACTTTGGCTCGTCAACCTCAATACCTTCTTTGAGATTTTATGTCCCAAAGACCTTTATTCCTTCGTAACCATGAAATGGCACTTTTCCCAAATGCCAAGACCAAATTAGAGTCTTCACATCTTGCTAAAACCAACTCCAAGTTACTCGGACATTGGTCAAACGATGAGCCAAACACTCGAAAAATCATCCATGAACACCTCGATGCACTTTTCTATTAAATCTCGAAAATATAGCCATCATACACCTCCCGAAATGTTCTTGGAGCATTACATAGCCCAAATGGCATTCGTCGAAAAGCAAAAGTACCATATGGACATGTGAATGTTGTTTTCTCTTGATCCTCCGTGCTATAGTTATTTGGGTGATACCTCGAGTACCCATCAAGGAAACAATAGTACTCTGCCGCCAACTTGTCTAACATCTGATCAATGAATGGGAGTGGAAAGTGATCTTTTCTTGTGGCCTTGTTGAGTTTCGGTAGTCAATGCAAATTCTCCATCCCGTGACGCTCGGTTGGGATGAGTTCATTCTTCTCATTCTTCACCACCGTCATCCCTCCTTTCTTTGGGACCACTGGACGTGGCTCACCCATTTACGGCTCGAAATAGGATACGCTACCCCCGCATCTAACCACTTCAAGACTTCTTTCCGACAACCTCCTTCATTGGTGGATTTAATCTACGTTGTGCATCAATGGTTGGGCTTCACTCCTTCCTCCATTAAGATTCTATGCATTACAGTTGAACTGATCCCTTTAATATCCGCTAAAGTCCATCCAATGGCTTTTGAATGCTTCCTTAAAACCCGTAATAGCTTATCTGTCTCTGAAGATAGGAAGAAGCCACAATAACAGAAGTGTCTTATTCTCTCCCAAATATTCATACCGAGATGCTGCGGTAGGACTTTTAACTCTAGTTGAGGAGGCTTTTCGTAGATGGGGTAGGCTTTGTTGGTATGACTCCTAACTCTTCATAATATTTTCTATTCAAATGTCCATAAGAATCGAGCCACATAGCATATTCATAAGCTTCCTTACCATCTTGTTCTCACTACCTCTTCTTGTACCAAAGTCGATTAAGAGGATCTTCGATGTGTCTTTGTCTCCACCAACTGTCCACCACATCAATTGCAAAACAAGTTGTCACTAGCCGTAGGATAGGTCATCAGCTTTGAGTACATTAAATACAACTTCATCTCCTTGTACCCTTAGCTTTAACTCTCCTTTCGAACATCAATTAGTGCTTTCCTCCGTTGCCAAGAAAGGTCTCCCCAGATGATAGGAACATTACTGTCTTCTTCCATATCCAACAATGAAATCACTCGGGAAGATGAACTTGTCCACCTTTACTAACACATCCTCAATGACTCCTCTAGGGTGAGCTAGCGATCGATCCGCCAATCAAGAGTTAGCGTAGCTTGGCTTCACCTAGCCGCAACCTTTTGAACACCGACAAGGGCATTAAGTTAATACCGGCTCCCAAATCACATAGTGCATTTATCCCTTCAATTTTACCAATAGTACAAGGAATAGTGAAACTCCCCGGATCTCCGAGTTTTGGAGGGAGTTTCTTCGTAGAATAGCGCTGCCACACTCTTCGCCAGAGCCACCGTCTCATAGTCTTCCATCTTCTCTCTCTTGACAAAATTTCCTTCATAAACTTCACATAACTCTGCAGCATCACAGAGCTTCAAAGAAAAGGAATGTTAATGTGAAGTCTTTTGAAGACTTCTAGAAACTTGGTGAACTCGCTTGTCTAAGCTTGACTTTCTCGGCCTGCGAGGATGTGGTATCTTTACATGATGATCAATACTAATCGGTGGAGACCGGCTGTGATGGTGCCGGGCTATCGGTAGCCTTCTCTTGTCGGTGTTGGTGTCGCACCGTTGAGCATTTATTTCTACATCTACCTCAATTTGGTTGTGGTAACTCGGTGCCCATCGTACTTCTTACCGCTCCTCGGGGTAATTGCCTTGCGCTTTCTTTAGGATTAACTCGCAGTGCTAGGCAAATTTCCTTGAGGCGGAGTTGCTACCCGAGTTGCTACCGGCCCATCCGAGTCCGTGTGTCTTTAATTGAAGATCTAGTTTCGGTCCATGAATTGGAGCGGTAAACTGCCCCGCAAACTAGAACTTCCACCAGGGATTGCCGATTAAACCGTTGGCTCCGATTTCTTTGTCGATAGAACCCACTATTTCTTCGGTTGTTATTCCGTTGAACCCATAATTGTTGTTGTTGTTGTTCCGTGAAAAATTCCCAATGGCCTTAGCTTCATCCATTGGCAAATCATCCACATCCGCTTGGCACTCCGAAAAGTTGATGACTTCCTCCACATAACTCACAAACAATTTGGGCTTGCTTAGCTTGCCCCGCAATTATTTTAGTCAATGCCTCAACTCGAGCCGTTAACTTTGTGATGGCATCGACTTCTAACACACCGCTACTTTCTTGGATTGACTCCTTTCGCTTGGCCACCGCTGCTGGTTGTTTAGAGCCATCTCCTCCAATAGATCATATGCCTCATTAGCACTCTTTCTCATAAAAGCTCCGCCACTCGCCGCATCTATTAGAAGTTCTAGTATTACCAACCAACCCGTTGTGGCTGTGAACCAAAGCATCCACTTCTCTATACCATGATGGGGACACCTCCCGATCGTATCTTTAAACCTCTCCCAAGCCTCATGGAGAGATTCATTATCTTGTTGGCGAAATTATTGATTTCTCCTCTTAGCTTTTGCGTACTTCACTGAGGGAAGAACTTTGACAAGAATTTTGTTGCCGTGATCATTCCATGTAGCAATAGAATTCGGTGGCAAGAATTCAACCAACTCTTGGCTCGTTCTCCGAGCGAGAATGGAAACAACCTCAATCTAATGGCATCGTCGCTAACTCCATTAACTTTAAAAGTTTCACAAAGTTCCATGAAGTTAGAGAGATGCAAATTAGGATCTTGAAGGGAGACCACCAAACCGAACCGAAGACCGCACAATTTGAAGGATGGCAGGTTTGATCTCGAAGTTGCTCGTATCCACCGCCGTGGCCTAATACATGACCGCACTCGTCGAGTAGGGAGAATGTAATCTCTCAAGCTTCGGCCATTAGCTTCGATCTTCCACAGCGCCTCCATTATTACCATTCTTACGCCCATTGTTCCCAACATTATTGTTCACATTGGCACTATGATTTCGATGTTTCAGCGATTCTTTGCCGAAACTCTTTCTTGCCTCTTGTTCTTTCGATTCTTCCCCGCAAGTTTTCTCAATTTCGTGATCAACTCGGTAATATGACCGATTGTCCTTGACGGCGCATGCACTTAGGATTCCCGAAATAAATAAAGAAAATATTGCAAGAAAAAGGTTAGAAAAATCAAGCAAGAGAAAATATACCAAAGTAGAAGTTAGTATAATTTTATGTAATATTAATCTTTAAACAATTCCCCAAGAATCCGCGCCAAAAACTTGTTGCTATATTTTTAAACACTACGCAAGTATACGCAATCAAGTAGTAAATCTCACACGTGAGGTCGATCCCACAGGAATTGGATTAAGTACCACTAAATTATACTTATGATTCTATTCGGTAAATCAAAAGTAATTACGAAGCTTTAAAAACAAGAAAATTTGAAAGAAATTCGGAAAACTTAATAACACGTTTAAAGTTGAGCAAGATGAGACAATAGGAGGAGAATCGTTGTTGTTTACCCAAATTGTTAATGATTAATTACTATCCTATTCTTGGGGTGAATGACAACATTATAAAATAACCTAGCTCCTTTCGCATCTTCTAGATTCTAAATCACATGTTATCTAATTAATTCCTTAATTAAACTAACATGAAATCAGCATTAAGCAATAATCTACTCGTCACATAAGTCATGTAAATACTTTCGTTTCACATAGAACATCGATTATCTTAATTTTAGCATTCTCAATTCTCACTTTTCAGATTTTGAATTGAGATCATAGAGCATGCACAAGGTGATCAATCTTAAACATGAAATTAAACACAAATTAAGATAATTTCACACACACAAGAATTGAGGAATGGTAATTAAACATTAACTAGGAAAACATTAAACAACAATCATCATCCTCCCTAAATGGGAAATTTAGTTCAGAAACAAATCCATAACCATTCCTATAGCAATATTCAACATAAATAAATTAAAGAGGAATAAAGAAAAGAACTGTTTGAGGATGAATTCTGGATCTTCACTTGAATCTCTATGCTCTTCCTGCCGTTCTCAGCTGTGTTTTAGGGTTCCAAATCGCTCTCCCTGACTTCCAATCGCAGTTTTCTATTTATACTTGAAATTTAGGGTTCGATGGACGAAAATACCCCCGGTCCGTACGGGATCTCGCCGCGGCCATGCTTCCTCTCGTCGCGGCGAGAATGTGCCAATTTCAGCCTCTCTCTGTTTCTCGTATCTCCGCATGGCGAGCTCTTCATCGCTCGCGCGTACATAGAAAAACTCAATTTTTGAGTTTTTCTTCTAAAGACGTCTTTCAATGAATTTCTGCACCCGAGACCTCTTTTACTCCAAAGAACCTGAAAACATAGAAAACAAGCGTAATTCCGTCCCAACACAGCTAAGAATGCACATAAATCGGATCCATAACATAGGCTAAAAATAGCCTAACAGGTAGTATTCTATAATTTTTATTAAAATAAAATATGTAAAATTCAATGTTAAATTACATTATTAGTAATATTATATTGAGAAGTATAAATACTCTTTACTATTTTATCATATTATTAATGGTGATTTATGAGGAATAAATCCTATAAAGTATAAAGAGTGGACTACACATATTTCCTTTATTTTATTTTTTATTATAAAGGGGATCTCTTTTTCTTTTTTTCGAGGGAAATTATAAAGGTATATCTCCTTATACATAATATAAATCATAAAGTGAAAATTTTATTACATTTTCAGGTCATTGATGGTGAATATTTAAATTACTAGCGTGTTTAATTAATTAAAAACAGCACACATGCAATTTTTGTCTTTCTAAAAATTACAATTATAATTTGCCTTGACGTGTAGTGTAGTCATTAAATGGGGCAAGAAATGAAATCGTTGGTAAAATTATTATTTATAGGACCAAATATAAAACGTACGTGATAATTCCGCCGACTCGCGCAGAGGGCGAAGGGTTAAAGCTTAAAGGTCGAGCATGTTGGGTGGTCGGAGGCAAAAGGGTACGTGCATTCCACGAGACTGAAATAAAAAGCAAATTATATGGGGCCCACAAGAGAAGTAGGGGATTTAAGTGAGTGCCACGTGATGGTCTGTCCTTCATAAGATTAAACCCATAAACAATGCAGGCCTATTTTAGTAGCCTATAATGGATGCGTTTCTCAGTATCCAATCCCAGACCAGCCGACCACTTCTCTAACCTCTCTCGGCTACTCAGTCAACCTTCCCTCCCTTCTATATAATTAATTTTAACACACATGATTTGCCTAAAATGCTTTCGTCACCTTCTTATGTTCCGTGCTATGAACTACTTTTTATTAATATTAATTGCTATTACAATTACATGTTTCAATTACTCCAATATTAATAGTAATATATATGTCCGTAATGACGAAAGTGCTTCAATTTGGTATGTAATATTACCTTATTACCATTCATGGATAAGCATCAGAAAAAGGTAATTGACGAATGGTTTCTCTTGGCTTGTCAATTTGGTAAACATGTTCACCGACCCACTCCACCTATTCAAAATTCTTCAATTTTTGTTGATTTTAGAAAAGAAAAGGAGAGAAAAAAAAAACAATATTCAAGATAATGTACCCCATCTTGGGAAAGATTAGAAAATATGCTCCTGGCTGAAATAGAAAATTTGAATGGTCAATTATTTTCCACGACCCCATGCATATTTAGGAATAAATAATAAATAAATTTAATCTTTAATTTTCCTTCAAAGTGTTTGAAGTTTGGTACTTGCAAAGAAAATATGGTTACTATGGCCATACACACACGTTTGGTAAACAGGTTTTATAGTGAACAATATTGAATGGTAAATAATCTACATACATAATTTGGTCTGGGTACTGATGGCCAGTACTATATATAGATTAGACTTACAGTTCAAAGTTAATTAAACTATTAATCTTTGCTGAAATTGCACGTGGGGATGTGGGGCCTGTCTCCTTAAATTTTCAATGTATATGGTTAATAATAATAATAAACTAATTACTATTTCACCAACTAAAAGGAGAATTTCCAATCAAAAGAAAAAGAAAAAGGAAGTAAAAGTTTTGATGGGGATTCATTTTTGTTTAGTACCATTAATCTCCCATTGTGTTTTGGACTTAATATAAATAGTAAAAGTACTTTATTAAAGCAATGTTAGCACGAACCAGTCTGAACTATTTATATATAATAGCTACGAAGGATAATTTGGTCACTGTATTGTATACGTAGATAAGCTTTATTACGACAAAGTGGTATAGTGTGAAAAAAATATTTATATGAAAAAGTAGTAATATGTCTGTGTTGATACATACACAACATAATTAAAACTGGAATAAAACACACGACTCTCTCACTTCAAGGAAAAAGAAGGGTATAATGGTCAATTCAAGGAGTTCTCAGCGTAGAACTAGAAGGTTGGTGCTAGCATGTAAATATTTATAATTAAGTAAAAATAAATTATTTTTAATAGTTTTGTAGAAAAGAAAAAAAACAGAGGTGATGGATGGTATATATTTATTGGAATTGGAATATTTTTTCGATTATTGAACGTTATTATAATTATTATTGCGAGTAATTTCAAAACTGTAATCTATGGTACGGAAACAGAGTTAAAAACCCACCAAAAAAACAAAGAACAGAAAAGCAACAAAAGCAGCTATCCTTTAAGCTGATTGGGTCAGATTGTTTTCTTGAGCGTTGTGTCAGATTAAACGTTTTTCAGATCTCATCCCAAGACTTTTTTCATTTTTTTTATTTTCATCCAACGGTTCAGATTTCTGCAGACAGGATCATGGTATCTGCATGTTTTTATTTCACAAAACCGATCATGCAATTGCAAATCCTTTTCTCTCTATTATTATTTTTTTTAAATGAAAAAACATGGAAAATAATGATAGCAAATTAACAAAACCAAAAAACATGTACAGGACAGTGGCTCATCCCATCAATTTCTTGACACTTGAAATTAAATGAAATAAAAAATAAAGAGTGTAAATTATAGCACTATAACCAAGGTATTAATTAGTATTAAGTGAAGTGTTTCTTATCTACTTTGACATTTTAATTAAGACGTACCTAAGCCAATGACTTTGACACTTAAATAGCTAATAAAATGAAAATAATTGGGGGCGTGTAATGTGCTAATCAAGTCGAGTCCCTATTCGTTGTACCCTGTTTGAAGTGTGACTAAATCTACTTTAATAACACACATAACATAACATAATCTCCTTTTCACATTACTAATTATAATAATAATAATAATAATGTGGGAACGAGAGTTTTGTAAGCTTGTGTAGTCTCTCTCTCCTTGGACAAGACCCTAATAAAGAGAGGAAGGGATGTTTGGTTTTGGGGTAGTGTGCTCTTAAAAAAAAAAGGCTTATGTGTAATTTGGTGAGTGTGAGAGAGAGTGAGTATCTTTAGGGAGGTCAGCAAAGCGTGCTTTGCTTCCTGAGCTGAGCAAACCTAAAAACGTTTTTCTAAAAGGCTCACAGATAGAAGAGAAGAGGCAATGGTTGCGTGTTTTTGTGATTTAAGTGCGTTCCTGTTTTGGGCTTCTTAGGGTAGAAGGGAATCTCTCTAGTTTTGTCATTTTTATTTATTTTTTTATTCTCTTGCCCCTTAATTAATTATATATTACATAAAAAAAAGAAAAAAGAAACAACATTCGGTCTTTACTCTTTAACCTTGTTCCTTCCTCCTCTCGTCCTCTCATTTCATTATTCATTCACATCCCAAAAGGAGAAGAAAGAAAGTTAGCAAAGCCCACTCACTAAGCGTGCTCAAATATTTTGTAGAAAAGGGCTTTTAGGACATCAATACCAGTACCAGCCCCCCACTTTTGCTTTTTTTGATTTCATTATTTGCTTATTATATTTTGGTTTTTCTTAATATTTCATAATATACCTCTTGGTGGGGTTTCTTTTAGGGGAGTCTTATTAATAATTATATGGTCTTTGGAGAGTGAGTGTGTTTGTGTGTTGGTTTTACAGATTTTCATGGGTTGAGGTTTGAGAAACTCTGTCTTTGTTTCCTTAACCACCTTTTCGTCCTCTATTCTCCTTTATATTAAACTTATTAAATTTGGTTTTCAAAATGTTTAGCTTTGCACTTGGTTGAGGATCTGAAATAAAGGTATTTATATTTGTTTATGTTAAGTTGAGTTTTCATTTATATAAACTTTTTCAATCTTTAGTTTCTGTTCAAGTTCTGTTAAGTTTAGTTTTCATTTATATATATGTATTTTTCTCACGCTACTCTTTTTCATTTGACAGTGAACTTCCTCGATTTGCTTGCTTTGATTTTTTAAGTGTACAAAGAGAAAAAGGTTGAAGAAGAAAGGAAAGTAGTGCTGATTCATCATCTGGGTTATTTCAAAAAATTGACGTTGTATTGATTATATTGACATGGAAGGAAACTCAAGAAGAGAAGAAAATTGTCCTCAGTTACTAGATTTGATTCCTCAAAACAGAGAGTGGTTCATGAACAAAGAAAAAGAGAAGAGAAGCCATGGCACATCAGATGAGAAAAAGTTAGAGCTTAGGCTTGGTCCACCAGGTCAAGACTGGCCACTGAAAGATAACAGAGAAAGAGATGAGTCTCTCCTTTCTCTTGGTTATTTCATTCAAAACACTAATACCATCATCAACAACAACAACAAGAGTAGTGGTAACCATAACCAAAACCACAAGTTTACTTCCTCAGAGAACGGAGGAGTTGGGAATGTTCTATCCTCTTCCCCATGGCCTTCTTCTACTCCTTCCTCTTCAGGTTACCAAGGAAAAGCTCCAACGTCATTTCTTCCAAGCTTGCCTGTTATAGCAAAGGAAGCCTCACAGCCCTGTTGCCCTAAAACAGTAGTAGAGTTGCAGAAGGCAGAGAAAAAAGCATTTTCACCAGCTACTATTCCTGCAAATACAGCTGTTACCAACAGCTCTCAGAAAAGGTACCTCAGCTTTTTTCCTTTTCTTTTTTTTTTTTTGTTCGCTCTTGTATCTATTTCTATCTTTTGGACAGAGTATATTCACTCTTGACACAGTTCCACGTTGTGTAAGACAGTGTCTTGTGTGGTCCATGCATAACTAGCTCCCCTTTATTTTTGTTTACATTTTAATGGATCAAACTCAATTATATATGATTTACATAAATATGTTTTCTTTTGCAGTTAGACAATTTTTCTTTGGTCATTTACGATTGATAAGTCTTAGCTTATTTTGGCAAATCTCTTGTTTTTTACTATATCGTCTCATTTCCATGCTAAGTCTTAAATTTTCTTGTAATCATTTCTATCTGTCTCATGAAGAGTTCCATTAATATTGTCTTTATAAAACTACGCAAAGGCAAGCCTAGCCAACAAGCCAAGTAGTGTGTGTTTTTATGCAACTTCTCGTCTCATTTCCTTTCTTTGCTCTTTCCATATAAAGGTAATTCGAAATAATTAACCATTTAATTATTAATAAAAAAACACAGAACTGCTCCTGCTCCAGTTGTTGGGTGGCCCCCAATTCGTTCATTCAGGAAGAATCTTGCTAGTAATAGCTCTTCTTCAAAACCCACAACAGAATCGCAAAATCCTGACCAGAACAAGAAGATTCATGGTGCAAAACCAGTGGAGACCCCGGGAAAAGGTCTATTTGTGAAGATCAACATGGATGGTGTCCCTATTGGAAGGAAAGTGGACCTCAAAGCCTATGACAGCTATAATAAGCTCTCTTCTGCTGTTGATGAACTCTTCAGGGGACTACTTGCAGGTTTTTGTTTTCATCATTAATTATCTTATTAGTACAATTATTCTTGATTTTTGAGTCACTGTTTCATTTTTTTTTTAAATTTTTTGACGAAGTTTGATTGTAGACCATTTTCACATATACCATATGGTCAGAGTACTGTTTTGTTGTGAAGCATATAATTTATTACTATATATGTGTGACAAAATGGTCAATCCATTTCTCTTTTTTCACCGAACAAATATTAAAAAGTACAATAAGTCCTAAGAATTGTCGTTTGCCTTCCTTTCAGACATGTGTTAGTCTGACTTGATACAGAATTGTTTAATTCATTTTCCTCATTTAATTATTTTTTTTTGTCGTTTTCTCTTATGTTTAGCTCAAAGAGATTCCTCTACTGCTGGTGGAATTCAAAACAATCAAGATGAAGGGAAAGCGATTACTGGATTACTGGATGGAAGTGGAGAATATACACTTGTTTATGAAGATAATGAAGGAGACAGAATGCTTGTTGGGGATGTCCCATGGAAGTAAGCATTTAGTTTACTTATTTATTGAGTAATTATTATGTTTGTTAATTATATTCTTATGTTTTTTTGTCTTTAATTTGAACAAGGAAATAATATACTGCATTAGATTCCCTGTTATATTTTATCTTATCTTATATTTTAAACTTTGGTGAATTAATTATGTTATTCTTTGTATGATTAATATCTTTTTAATTAAATTTCTCACTTCATTTGCTTGCAGCATGTTTGTGTCTACAGTAAAAAGGCTGCGAGTTTTAAAGAGCTCTGAACTTTCTGCACTTAGTCGTGAGTTTTCATTGTCTCCATTCATTTTCAATCACTACTAACTATATTTATGCTATTTATTGATACTAACTGTGTGATATATTTTTTTCTTGTATTTTAGTCGTTAATAATAAGCAAGACCAGATGCGAGTTGACTCTTCATTGAAGTGAAGAATGAAAGAAATGTTATCTGAAGAAAAAAGTAAATTTCCACTACAGTTTGGAAGAGAATTTGTATTAATTATTTGACTTTTTGTTTTCATGTTTTTCTATGATCAAGGAAGTAAAAAAAAAGTGTTAGCCTAAGAACCATGTAATGATGTTTCACGGATTTGGTTTTTTTTTGCTGAAAATGCTGTTAATTCCAACTCGGCTCTTGTAGAAAAATGCTATAGCCACCCCAATATATGTTTGTGAATTTTGACACTGCTTCTAGTTTATACATTTTTGTTTGGCTCAAAGGATTTATATATTTTGTTGTGAAATGGGTTTTACACGAAGTTAACTTGTGACAAAAACTTCCAAAAAAAATGTATATTTAGTATTTATTTATCCAAATTGGTGTATGCCTGTATGGTGGTACATCGTTTTTAATAATATTGGAAAGTTTGAAATTTGGTCTTCCATAAGAAAATAAAGTAATGGTTTAAAATAAAGTGGCCATTTTTAGCGGCCTTGTAAGTTTCTCTTAAGTTTGGATTAGTTATATCTTGTAAATTATTATTATTTTTTTCCTTTCTTTTTTTTGAAGGAACGATAGTTCTATTATTTTTTTCCTTTTTTTTTAAGAAGGAACGATAGTTCTATTATTATTCTCCTTAGAATATCTTCTAAATGATTTGATTAACTATTGTTGGCCATTTCTATATATGTTTGTACTGGATTTTGTTTCAGCAACCTTTTGATAAAATTATCTTTTCAAAAAATAATTTCATAATAGGATCAAATGAAACGACAACATGATGCAATCGATTTACCTAATTTCCTACTTAGACATTTTTCTTTGTCTTTTTCCTTCTTTCTAATCTCTTAATTTCATATATGAAATAAATAAATAAATTCGTTCTCTGCTAATGACAGTTCAGAGTTCACATACCCCATATATGTGGGAACTATTTCATGCGAGATAAGAATTAACGTACCAAACATTCATGATATTTGATTTGAATTGGATTGGGTAATATAATGTTAATGACCATAGGCAATCGGGTATGGTGATGTGAATATTTCGTTGAAGGCAAGCAGTTGTGGGAAATGTAGTTGTACTGTAGGGTGGGGGGAAAGTAGATACGATATATCATATATGTTCCCTTTTCTTGTTTAAAACAACACAGTGAGTAGACCCTAAATCCCCACTCACTCACTTCTGATAGTGATCTCCATAATTTAGGTACAAAACAAAAAAATGTACTCAAACGGTACCAATTCTAACCACTAATCAAGTAGTATAGATGCTTTGCTTTAGTCTTCTACTTAAACCTTTATTCTTGCCAAGTTTCATATTTATTTTTCTGTTCTCGTCTATAAGCTGCTAACAGTGCTAAGCTTTATTCTTCACTTTGATCATTATTAGATATTCAGATTAAAACTAGCATGGAAATATATAATGATATCTATTTTTTTTTTTGGGGGGTGGGGTGGGGGCCTAACTTTACTGTGCAGCATTATATATAATGCAATTTTTTTTTTTTGCATGATATATATTACAATTTGATGTAGAAAAAAAATATATAGAAAAGAAGAGTTTATGAGGGAAGAAGAGAAAGGTCATTGTCGTTGAGAGCTGCCTAACTTGGGGGCGAAAAATAAGACTGGTCTTTTGATTCTATATGTAGATATTGTGCGTGTGATTCTCTCTTGTTGTTCAGATTTCACAACAGTGGTAGTAGTAGAATTAGTACTTTGGTAAAACTGTTTTCAACTTTTCCTTTTATTAGACTCACTCTTGTTCTTTCCCTTTCTGTCTCTAGCTATATTTTTTTTTATTTTTATTTTTAAAACAATCTTTCAGCCAGATAAATTTATTGAAAATATTGTTTCACTGCATCATTACTACAAATCAATATTAACTATCGACATAATATTTTTCTTTTTAATGTGAATTTTAGAATCGACTAGAACATGAATAGATAGAACACTCGTTAATTATATAATCAATTACAATAACTTGGTTGTATTTTATCATGTTTTATTAATAAGCGACTTGTCGTTTGTCATTACATTTTAGGAACTCATGGTTAGAGATACCCGTACACGTGATACGTATATAGACACAAATTGATTATCACAAACTTTATTTGGTTGGTTTCTTTGAAAGAAGCAATAATGTCAAAGAATTGGGTAAGTGGATAAAAGTGTAGCTGATTCATTATTATGTTCTTCAAAAGATTATGAATCTCAGTTCAGTCTTCTTTTACATTATTATCATATCTAATAACCAAATAACGATATGTGTCATTTTCTCAAGGCCATATAACCCTTCATTTCTTAGTGGAAGACCTAGGTCTTCCACTTTGTTAATAAATTTAACTGCTAAGAATTCACGAAACCTGATCTACAAATTACAAACCATGTATAATAATTAATTAGCCTTTTACCCATAAATTGTTTAATATATATTTCAATAACTGAACATATTTTTCAATGTATATTTTACCAAAAATATTAAGCTTTAATTGTATATGATAAATATAAAATAGGATAAATTGCGGCATAAATACATAATGTTTTAGTCTTTTAAATTTTATATACTTAAATATTTTATTTTTATTTTTAGAAGCAAGAATACTCAATGTTATAATTCTCTTACACCCGTTAATAACACTTCTGTTTCCTCATAAATATGGCCACGTGGAGGGCTCAGATGCATTACATTTATTTATTTTATTTTAAAATTTAATTTTTGTAATATCAGAAACTAAACGTTACTTGTTTCAAAAAAAAAATGAGATAGATGCAATACAAGATTACCATAGTTGAATGAACTAGTACAGTATATGGAACATGATTATTGAACTGAAATGTTAATACTATGTGAAAATTATTATGAGCATTGCTATTTTTTTAAAACAAGTAGCATTTAATTTCAGATATTAAAATATCAAGTTTTAAAATAAAAATAAATAAATGTAATATATTTGGTCCCTCCACATGTCCATATTTATGAGTTAACGAAAGTGATAATAACAGTGTAAGAGAGTTGTAATATGAGGTATTTTTTCCTCCAAAAATAAAAATAGAAAATTTAAGTATATAAAAACTAAAACATTAGGTATTTATATTGCAATTTACTTTATAAAATATAAGTATTTATTGAATTGTTAAAACTTCTTTCACTGGACAGGAGTAGGACTAAACATTTCGAGCAGGCAACTCGCCTGAACTCGAACCGGTGAACCCGTAATTTTTTTTAAAAAAAAATGTTTGGGCAGGTCGGGTTCAACCCGGTACCCTTCGGGCGGGTTTGCGAGTTGAACTCTTAGGAATACTGGGTTTTGGGTTGAACCCGAACCCGCCCGCCAACCCACATGTTTAATATATTTTATATATTTTTTTATTACATTTTATATATATTAATTAAAAATAAAAAACCCTAAAATTGTTATATTATATCTGTTTAATTTAATAAATAAAAAAATAAGAGAAATTATTATTTGAATAAAAAATTATTTTTTTTAAAGAGTTGACCGAGTCAACCCAGCCAACCGAAACTTGTAAACCCGAAACCGGTGAACCCAAAACCTGCGAACCTAAAACCCAATAAACCTGCCTGATGTTCAGCCCTAGACGGGAATTTATTATTTACTCCTCTCTGCCTCCCTAGGACAATTGTATATAAATAAAAATGTAAAATTTTGATTATATATTTTCTGATAATAGTGGAGGGTAGAGGGTGGAGAGTGATATTTATAGTAATAGTAGGTCAATTTTGATTTGCTTTCAGTTGAAGATCATTTTAGCTATCTAGATTTTATAAATATAGGAAATAAATATAAAGACAGGATTACGAATTACAACTAATTAATTAGAGTGCCCATGCAAATGCAAGTTGTGAAAAATTGTTATGGAACCAGATTAACCCAGATTATGGAGCAAACTAATAATATTATAAGTATCACATGAACACGCATTATACTTTTTAACATTCTGTGCATATGATATAATCAATGTCTATTCATTTGATTCACAAAGCTATTATCTATATGTTTTTCGATCGAAAGATAGTGTTTAGTGCGCAAAGGCAAAGACTTTGATATTGTATTTAAAATTAAGCGCGTCTTTTTTATTTTTTAAAATAGAAGATATTTAAAATAAAGTTGCTGATTACCATTTCTAAAAATTAAATTAAAAAATTTATGACTATATGTTATATAGCTCACAAACATGAGCTGATTTTTATTTTTAAGGTATTAAATGTTGGAGACTGATTTCTTTAAATATATAAGATCTGATATTAAATTGTAGTAAAATGATTATAATTCAATTTAATTAAAATTTCTATTTAATATTTATCTAACTTAATATTAGTATGTCTTTCAATTAAACAATGAGCTATCCTGATTTGAAGAGGTGTCGATGCCGATTGTTTATTACTCATATGGGATTTTCATTACCACATAGAAAAAAGCTAATTAGTAATTTTTCCCCTTAAACTTTGACATGTACCAAATCGTGCCCCCTGAACTTTTTTGGCTGTTAAAAATTCTCCCCGAACTATTGAGATTGTTAAATTTAAGGACTTTTGTCTAATTTCATTCAATTTTGCTGTTTCAGTGCTTGTTTATGTACTAAACTATGCTCCCCAGACTTTGATATCTACCAAATCATGCCCCTCAAACTTTAATATGTACTAAATCATGCCCCTTGAACTTTCATCCATGTTAGAATTTTTTTACTAAAATTAGACAAAAGTCCTTAAATCTAACAATCTCAATAGTTCAAGGGGAATTTTTAACGGCCACAAAAGTTAAGGGGGCATGATTTGATACATATCAAAGTTCGGGGGGAAAAAATTACTAATTAGCCTAAAAAAAATAGATAAATTATGATTTTTGCCCCCTTAACTTTGACATACACCAAATCATGCTCCCTGAACTTTTAAGGTCGTTAAAAATACCTCCTGAACTATTGAGATTGTTGGATTTAAAATTTTTTGTCTAATTTCATTCAATTTTACTATTCATTGATTATTTGTGTACTAAACCATGCTCCCCAGACTTTGATATATATCAAATTATACTACTCGAACTTTGAAATATACTAAATCATACCCTTAAACTTTCATCCATGTTACACTTTTTTACTAAAATTGGACAAAAGTCCTTAAATTCAACAATCTCAATAGTTCATGGGGAATTTTTAATGACCTTAAAAATTCAGGGGGATAATTTTGTACATGTCAAAGTTCGGAGGAGAAAATTCCTAATTAGCCAAAAAATATATGTTAGGATTACTTAAGTCAGCCACTATAGGAATTAGGTCGTTAAAAATACCTCCTGAATTATTGAGATTGTTGGATTTAATTTTTTTTTTCTAATTTCATTCAATTTTACTATTCATTGATTGTTTGTGTAGTAACCCATGCTCCGCAGACTTTGATATATACCAAATTATACCACTCAAACTTTCAAATATACTAAATTATACCTCTGAACTTTCATCCATGTTAGACTTTTTTACTAAAATTGGACAAAAGTCCTTAAATTCAACAATCTCAATAGTTCAGGGGGCATTTTTAACGACTTTAAAATTTCAGGGGGCATGATTCGGTACATGTTAAATTTTAGGAGGCAAAATTCCTAAATAGCCAAAAAAATATGGTTAATTAGGATTTTTTTCTCCCGAACTTTAACATGTACCAAATTATGGCCCCTGAACTTTTTTGGCTGTTAAAAAATTCCCCTTGAAGTATTGAGATTGTTAGATTTAAAGACTTTTGTCTAATTTCATTTAATTTTACTGTTTCAGTGATTGTTTATATACTAAACCATGGTCCCCAAACTTCGATATCTACCAAATCATGTCCCTCAAACTTTGATATGTATTAAATCATGCCCCATGAACTTTCATCCATGTTAGATTTTTTTTACTAAAATTAGACAAAAGTTTTTAAATCTAACAATCTCAATAGTTCATGTGGAATTTTTAATGACCTTAAAAATTCAAGGGACATAATTTAGTACATGTCAAAGTTCGGAGAAAAAAATTCCTAATTAGCCAAAAAAATATGTATATATATTAGGATTACTTAAGTCATCCAATATAAGAATTAGGTCGTGATCAAATTATGAACATATATATTTTCGCATAAATCAACTTGTATTATAACCATTTATTATTGTTGCATAAATCAACATAATTGTGACATTGATTGAAATATTAGCTGATGTTAGAAAGTGTATTTATAAGGAAAATTTGATTTTCTATACTTAAAAAATTAAAATATTTTATTTTTAAACCAATACATTTTAAACTAACAAAAATATGACACTTTTCTCAAAACCCCAAAAATACCCTCAAACTCTCACAGCATCTCTCTTTCTCTCTCTATCTCGGCATCCCACACCCCAGGTCCGACCATCGGACCTGGGGCTTTTTTTTTTATTATTATTTTTATTTTCGATTTGATGGACCGACGGTGAAGAGGGGGGCTAGGATTCGTGGGCTTCGACCGTCGGCGATGAGGGGGCCTGGGATTCGTGGGATCGGCGGTGACCTGGGCTTCGACCGTCATTCGGGTTGGGGTTGGGATTCGTGGGTGAGGGTGGTTCGGGTTGGGGTTTTCGTGGGTGAGGGTGGTTCGGGTTGGGGTTGATCGTGGGTGAGAGTGGTCGACGCCGTGGGTGAGGGTGGTTCGGGTTGGGGTCGATCGTGGGTGAGGGTTTTCGTGGGTGAGGGTGGTTCTGGTTGGGGTTAATGGTGGGTGAGAGTCGGCTGAGCATTTACAAATGGGAGGGGTAGTTTTAGAAAATTGGTAAAATAGTCATATATTACAAATTTTAATAAGTATGCATTTAAGAAAAAAATTATAAAATTATGTAGGTATGGAAATTCAAATTTCCCATATTATAATACTAGTCGCTTGGATCTTTGATTAAATATTTTTAAATAACTATCAAACTCGTATTATGTAAACAAGTTGATTTTTTCCGCTTAATTAGAGAGCATATTATCATTAGTCACCAATAATGTTCATTGTTCAACACCACCAAGAGGTAGAGCTAGAGTCCGTTCTAAACTAAGACAGATACCATATTGAAAAAATACATTGTATACTCACTTATTTTATTTATTTTAATTTTTATTTTTATTTTCAAGTTCTTTAATATATACTCACTTTTATAGATGGTCCCTGTACTAGACTTAAATTAATGTAAATTATGTACTAGATTTAAGTGAAATGTGAGATTATATTAAGGAACCCATTCACAAAAATAAATAAATTTTAATAAAATATAATATGAAAATATTTTGATTAATAAATAAAAAAAATATATTTCTTAACTTATCCCGATCATATTGCCGCCTGCGTATAAGTCCACCAGGGCCCAATCTTTTTTTCTTCAAAATACACTTTTTTTTTTCTTTTTAGTAAAAATACCATATCCTTAGAACAAGTGCTTAATAATTTTTTTAAGATCTAATTACTCTTAGCCTTGGATAGAATTTTGTGAGTAATTAATAAGTTCTTATAATTATTATTAAATTAAAATTTGGGAGAAATTTTTCTATAATTTCTTCCCCATGGCCTCTCATACCTATCCATAAAACACTTGATCGGATAATTTTTTTTTGGATACATGTGTGATTATTTAAATGATATATTGATTATATATAAAAAAGAAAACATATATACATTTTAAAGGGTAGTCCTTCAAGGTTTGTATTTCCAAAAATAAATTTCAACACTTTTCCCCTTTATAGTTCATCAAAAAAAAAAAAAAAAATCGTTTTTTAATGCTGACGTTTGAAGTTATTGTCGTTTATTTCATGAGATTTCTTGATATTCGTAGAAGTTATTGGTTTTTGGACAGGTTACGTTGCCATCTTGAAAAAATGTGTTTAATTCTGCTGTAAACATTCCATAAGAAATCTTGTCGGTTTGAAAATACTATTTCAAGAGATTTTGTCGTTTAATTCAATACAAAGTCGTTTATGGAATGTGTTTGCTTTGGCAGTTTTCCCATCCCAGTATTTTCTTCCTTCCCATCTCATCAAATTTAAATTAGAGAAATGAAAAAAAAAAAAAAAGTCTAATTAACACTATTGGGCTTGGTTTGAGTTAATAAAATGGAAAAAAAATAATTATTATTCCATTTCTTTATTTAGTGTCATTTTAATATATTAGAATCTCATTTGTATTTTTATAATGTTTTCATTAATTTTAATCAAATTTTATTAAGTGAGTTAGTGAATTTGAGTTAGAGAGAGTAAAGATTGAAATAATAGATTTAGAGGGAATATCAAATATAAGTATTGAAGGAGATTAACATTACCATTTTAATTTAAAAAGTAAAATGGATTCACTTGAAAAACACAAATTCCATTGATATTAAAAATTAATTTAGTTTGACATTCCCATTATTATCAAGTCTGAATCTCATATCAAACACTCCCTAACTGAACAACTTTGAATGATGAGAAAATATTGATCAACTAAAGCAGCATCGTACGAAAACTAAGGGAACTTCGAAGAAGAACATGACTCATTCGTCAATTGTTCAAAACTTTCATATTAATGTATAATCGTCACTTGACAATATATATTAATGAGTGAGACTCGAGAGTACTTTCAGTACCACAATTAATACAATGCCCAGTACTGTCTAATATAGTAAATAAAATCTTACACGTTTATATAACTGTTATCTCAACTAATCTAAGGTATATAAAAGGATCATCTCATGAAGTATAATATATTATAATCTCTAATTTTTTTTCTTTTTTCTTTTAAGTAAACTAAACCATCGGACTGAGAGATATACAAAAGATATAATCTCTACTCTAGCTAGAAATTAATCAACAATTAGCCACAAATTAAAATTAGAGTTGTACTTTGGGTACGTAAAATAGGCCTTGGCTCTAATATGTCATATATATTTATATATAACATAGGATATATTCTTCTTCTTATTTGTTGCTAGCTTGTTAATTAGGTTAAAAAACCATTCAAATATACAATAGAAAGAGAAGTTCAAAGACAAATTTAAAAACAATAATGAAAGTTTTCCCCCTATTAATTACTTGGGAGTTAATAGTTTCAAATGAAACTTAAGACATATATATATTTATAAAGGCTGATTACGTACGATGATGGCCAAGGCGGCCTGTGGGAACATCTCATCATCATCATCATCATCATCATCATCACATTCAATAGTGCAACCTTTCTTTGCTTGCGATGAAGATGCCCATCAATCATATCCTTATTTTACTTATTGATCTTTTGCTTTGCCTGGCTTTACCTGTGTGCCTTTTTCTTACATAAATGCCTCTTTTTTTCCAAAACCAGACTCATATATAATACACATAATAGACCGGCCCATATATAAACATATTGGGTTAGCTTTAATTTCGCTTTTAAGCGTTAGAAATCATTATATGTAGGGATAAATTGATAATTACCTCTTTTTATTACACATTCACCAAAAATAACTTTAAAATAAATTTAATTGAAATATACCCTATTTTATAATTAACTACCAAATATACCCTTACTATAAGTTAAGAATTCCTCCATAGCTACTGAAAAAATCGGAAAGCAATAGCAATAGCAAAAATGTGAGAGGATTTGGAGATGCTTAGGTTTCAGTAGGAGTTTGGGCAAGTTGGAGAGGAAGGGAGATAAGGGCAAAATTGGTATAGTGGCTGAAAAAAAAGGTAGAAATGAAAGATATAGAAAGAGAGGGTAAAATTTAAATACTGCAAGTTAAAAGAGGTATACAGCCTAATTTTCTCTTATATGTATGTATATCTATGAATATAACTTACATTTTATTAGTAGTAGACTTTTCAGGGCATATTATTATATTATTCCCTCTCTCTCCATATGTATTGTAGATATATGTCGTCACTTAATGAAATTAATTCCTGGTTGTAATTATATGAGTGCAACTGCAAGAGACGCTACAGCATATATATATACCCTTAAAAAAAATCTAGAGCAATGTATTGGTGCAGTAAATATTAGACTAGTAGTTGGGTGAGATGATGATGCTCAATATTTAAAGAAAAATAAATTATTTTTAATGGTTATACAAATAGTCACAAATATATACATATTACAGTAGTAATAGAAGTGTAGTACTAATGCTACTGCACTCATCACAGGCAATTAATAAATGGATTCAATAGGGACCAAGATCTTGACTTTACATAAAGAATAGAGAGAGATTGGATATATTATTCTCAACGAAGCTAGTCAACATTCAAATGAATTTGTCATGGCTGGTGGGTTTTCTTCTAGCTAACCACTACTATTTATATTTATTCATATGTATTTACATTTTTATTTAATGTCACTTAACAAGACTGTTGGTGAATCATAAAAACCCATTTTCCATATGCCAATTTCTCCTTCCTAATCACACCCCTCTAAGTTAATACATACACGTGTCATCAAATAATATGGAATACCATTTGGTATGTTTTAGTTGATTAAGAAAATTAGCATGTTAGGAATGTTTCATATGAATTAAGTGTGAAGATTATATTGTTTCATAAAAACCGGCCCACAACAAATTAACGAACAAACAAGTAGGGTACGATACCATATACAACTTAGGATAACGATATCTTAAGATTAGATATGACACTTTGGTATGGATGATTATATTCTTCTGTGTTGAAATTCAAATCCATCAATGATGATAAGAAATAAGGATGATGAACAGGATAAACAACTCAAAACCGACAATCACAAGATGCAATTTTATTTTTATTTTAAAAAAGTGGGTTTCCATCAGCTCTCAAGAAGTTTCTTGTCCTGCAAGTGGAGGTGATGAAGAAGCTGTGTCTCAAAATATTCAACGTGGGAAATCATTCCCCTTTTTGAATAAATCTATAGAAGAGAAGAAAAGAAAAAAATTATAAATGAAATAAGGCAAATATTTGGTGAACTTCCACTCAAAATATGTAATTAGCCTTTAAGTCAAACTATAATGGATGCCTTTTAAATCCTTTTTGCCCATTTCAAAGTATGTAATTAAGTTTTAAGGATTACGAGCAAAAAAAAAAATGAAATTTTAAGGTTAGTGATTCTGAAGATTTATAATGGCATTTGTTCAACTAAGTAATTATTCAATAATTGAATGTAATTGAGAAATTTCAATTACACTTTCCAATTACTACGACTCCAGTGAAAGTTTTTTTTTTTTGAAAGAACTCCAGTGAAAGTTAAGTGTAAATATACTATGATTATAAAATATTACTATTATTAAATAATTAATATTTTCTTGTAATATATAATTACAAACATATTTGTCAATTGTAAAAATTACTAATAAACATCAAAAGCATTTTATTTCAAATGCACCTAGAAGAAAAAAAGCACTCCTATCAAGAATAATTCAGCAACCAAACTTCGATTAAAGAATGATGAATTATTCCTAAACAACAAAATTAAGTGGATGGAAACTAAGAGCATGTTTGGTATTGTTTTCTGTTTTTTATTTTAAAAAATTATTTTTAGAAATGAGAACAAAAAATAGTTTTTGAAGTTTTTAAAACACAAGTCACGTTTGGTTAGTGATTTTTAAAAACAATTGACCAAAAGTGAATTGATTTTTAAAACAGAAAACAACATTTTGTTGTTTTCAAAATTCTTGTTTTTTGTAACTTTATTTTCTGAAACTGTTTTTAAAAGCAAGGCCAAACAAGCCAAATTGTTTTTAAAAACAATTTTCTATTTTTAAAAACAAAAAACAGTTTTTTAATTATAATGCCAAACATGCACTAAATTACTTATTCAATCTCATGAAAATCATTATAAATATAAAATATGGCTCCAAATATGACTTATTTTGAATGACAGAATCATTCACTAGATAGCAGAGACCAACTCAAAAAAAAAAAAAAATTGGTATTACTTTATGAAGGAAGCATTCATTATTTTATTGGTTTCTTTTTTCACTGAAGAAAAAGGAAAGGGTAAAAATTGCAGGCCGAAGCAGAATACCATGGCCGCTTACAGGTCCTGCTTTTATACATTGGATTCCACTTTTTCTCATATAAGTTCTCCAAAGCCATAAATTATACCTCACTGAAACGATTTCCTAATTGAACAGAGAAGAGTATGAGTGGTAATGACACCGAAGAATGAATGAGTGAGATTGCAGAAGGAACAGAAAGGCATAGAACATGAAAATTTGAAAGAAACAAAAAAGGCACATCGCATACTCAACTATTGTGAGAGTTCAAGATTCATCAACGCCAATGTACTGGGAATGAGAAGCAGCAAGAAGGGCAGCTCCGATTCCTGATCCATCATTAGAATGCTCAATAACGATGCTTTCCGAGACTTTTTCTCCTAGCAATTCTGCTATGGTAGTCTCCAGGCAGTTGCTGTATGCACTATAATGCTCATACAGTCCTCCATCCAAGGCTATCACTGTCTTTTGGTTCTCCCCTTCCTTGGTTGTTTCTCTTCCCAATTTCTTCAGAATGCCCAAAATCCCAGCAGCAGCAAGGCGGGCCCCGCGAGTTGCAACAACGTCACAGAGTTGAACAATTAATTTTCTTGCTTTCAGAGACGAATTAGGTATCTGAATCAAATAAAAAGATATACAAGCATTTTATATAAAAGCCATTTAGCAAATACAAGAAGTAATCACATTGATTTTTCTCCAGCAAATATTAAAGTTTGTCAGATATAAAATAAATGCAAAATGACCCCCATGCAACAGAACAAAAAGTTACAAACTACTGTGAAATTTAGTCTGAAAATGAACAAGACTACTCCAACAATTTAGTGAAAGATTAAGTAAAATAAATTGACTCTCCCCACCCTGGCCAAGGTAGAATGAGAGAATTACCTCCAAAATATCCCTCAATTTTTCCGCTACAACCTTAAGATCGGGAGAAGTATCATGGTGCATTGCAGACATGTGAGGAGTCCTGCATGTTTCATGGTTAGCTATAAGTACAAAGTGAGCTCAACAAAATTACGCAAAGCATCTCAGATGTGGAATATTAAAATATCAGACAATCACAAGAATTGTCTTGAGAATTTCAGAAGTTACATAGACAAAGAATTATACAATATATTAAGGAAGGGGATTCAAAATTGGACTAATGTAGTACCACTAGGCTATGCAGCTACCAAAAAAAAAAGAATTATCCTATACGATCATGTTAGAATATTTGGATTATATTACACAGCAAAAAGAAGAAGAGGAATTATCGAATCAATCATTATTAAATATTAAATTCATGAAGATGAAGGATTAGATAAAAATAAAATTATCCTATTTTTTTAATGAGATTAAGTTAACCTAAGGGAATTATTTAGATTCTTGAATTAATTTTTCCAATATCCTCTTCAACTTCATAATAAATTCACATGACAAAATAGAAAATATCAATGTAACCAAAAGACTAAACATGCGTTTTGAATATAGTTAACAACATTTTGAATAATAATAATAATAGTTAACAATCAAGTACTGTTACGATTAATAAAGTTTGCTTGTGCTGCCTCTACTCTAAAATTCTTAGCATAGTGGTTCATTAAATAAACTAGCCAAAGGTATTGTTCTGTCAAACACAATAATAATTAAGTACAAACTAAACTTAACACCTTCAAAACTACTACGAGACACCAAAAAATGCATGACAATTCATGAATGATGTTGAATTTGTTCTCAAATCTCATACAAAGACACCACACAATGGAACTAACCAGGTAAAGCTGAGAATAGTTATGCTGACAATAAGTGTAGATTCTGCTTAACAATATCACCACTACTACAAGACACATACAATGCAAAGTTCACGAATGCTATCCAGTTTTTTCTGTTTGTGGTCTCATAGCAAGGCAATAGACAAGTGACTTGACCAGGCAAAGCTAAGTACAGTTATTTCTAAAGATTGATGCGGCATTCTAACTAAACAATGCAAGCACCATAAAGGTGTATCACATGCTTGATGGTATTTCTATGCAACAATACAAACCACAACAAAATTATAACTAACAATAGCTAGGGAGCAACATATACAACAAAGACTAATGAAACTTAGAGGTGTAGGTTTAACCTCAATATAAATGGAATTCGTAGTTTTGGTGGTACGGTATCACCAAAAAGAGAAACTTCTTCGGCAACCCTACATAAAACCCTGCGAACAACTTCACCCAAGTACATGCCAGAAATGAGTTTCTCGAAAACCTGAGATAAACAAATGGAAGCACTACCAATGTAAAATCATGTTTATTAAGAAAATAAAGCAAAATTCATAGATATTATATTTAAATGGTAAATATAACAAGATCAGAATACCTGTTCACCAGGGTTTAAACTCTCCGCATCCAAGGAGTGATCATACTCGGTTAGCGGTAGGTGTGATGACCTAAAATTACCCCACTCCATGTTGATAACCTGCAGTGAATTTAGCACTGGATTTGAGATTTTACCTTCATTGCAAGCTTGGTTCCTTAATATTGCTAGCAGGATCCAATTGAAAAACTGAAATGCAGAAAATACTTCGCAATAAAACTGACATCAAGTGAATAACAGCCATAAAACAACACTGACCATCTCTCCCGACTTAGGTAGAAGTCCATGCCATTTTGGAATGGCATGTGCGCATTCCACATATGCTGCATTTGTTCCAGTGCCTAAAATAACAGCAGCAACAACATCCTTGTTGCTATATCTGCCTCCAGCTAGTGTCCCAACTGTATCATTGACCTGGAAAAAACAAATAAACAAAATTAAGAATAACTAAAACTTGAATGAACATTCTCACAACAAAGGAGAAATCTTGGATATGGACTCAAAAACAGAATAAAATCAAAATTATTGCGTACAAGTATTCCTAAGAAGCTACCAATGTCAACCTACCAGAGCTGACACACGCATATCAAGACCTTGCCTCTCCAGAGCTCTTGTCAACTCAGCAACAACATCTTGGCCAACCTATTAATCCAGAAAAATAAATAAGCAAATGGGAGAAGGAAAAAAAATGGTTTCATTATTCCCTTAGTAAACCAAAATTAGATTGCAAGTAGCTCCCATGCTCATGAAATTTAACTTTCCATCTAAGAATAGCATTTTTATGTTATCAACAGTAAAATACTCCTGGTTCTGAAGTCATGAATTTTAACAATGCTAACTGAAATCGCATCTGCTCGTTAATAACACATCAATTTCCAAAAGCCATCATCACTCAAAATAACACAGAAAAAGTAAAACAAAGAAGTATTAAAGGTGTAAATTGAACCAAAGCAATGAGAATTAACCGCATCATCTATAGAGAAGCCTTTTGTCCACTTAATAAGGGTCCCAGAATCAATTGATGATTGCATCACAGGGAATGAGAAGGTAAAACCTAGTTCCCTTTGCCTGCCTGGAGGGAGTTGGAAATCCTGACCTTCTTGAGCCACAAATTTTGAAAGCTCTGCCGCAATATAGTCAAATAATGCCTGGAATGATGATTGCAATTAAAAGTCAGAATGAATCTCCAAAACAAGCATATCAAACTTTTAAATACATTTCTTATCTCAAAGTACTTACATCTGAAGTCCCAACCATCAGATCTTGAGGGATTGACACTTCAGCAAATTCTTGATGTGCAATCCCACCATCTTTTCCCCCCAGCTGCACACGCAGCACACGAAAATTTGTTCCTCCAAGGTCAAGTGCATAAAACAGCCCTTTTTCATTCCTAAAAATGGGAGGAACAAAGAGGGGATAGTCAACATAAGCCTCTTCCTAACTATCAACACAAATACCCAAATAAACCTGGAAAGAGAGAAAATGCAAACAAATTTATGATACTTATACACGAGCATTCTTTTGCTTAGTAGTAGTGGCGAAAAGTGGAACTCGACCAAGTAAGTATTGGTTGACATGTACAAAGTAGGCTCCATTATCCCACAATACATACATTCTTAATTAAATAACCAATTTTCAAAAAATCCATTTTGATCCAAAAATACATTGACAGAATCGCTAACCAATCATATGATTAATCTCCCCAGCATTTCTACAATCATATAAAAGCTAGTACGGATTACAAATTACAGGTAGCAGTTCTACAACCAATCATATGATTAGTCTTCCCAGCATTGCTAACCACCTAAACCTGCAAATACCTTGGTTCCTGAACTCTAAGCTATGGAAGATTTTAAGGACAATTAGCCATGTTCAGGTGCATCAGGCAGACCTGTTTATTGCGATTCTGTAGGACACACAATACAAAATCATGTACCATACACCAGAAACCAATATAAAATTGAGTCCTGATGAGATACAATGGCCCAGCTTATAGGCATATTACAAATAAATGTATAATTGGCGAAACCCATATTTCCAATACCAATAGTAAATCGGTGTACACTTGTAGATTAACGACAAGATTCGCAGTGTATCAAGCTTTGACTTTTGAGATTGATCTGACCAGTGAGGCTAAAAGAAACAATTTTGATTGATACGATAACGAATAAAGACAGATAAAATTGATAAGAAAAGGGATCAAAATATGGTAAACGAAAATAAACATAAATTTGAGTCCAAACAGATCGAATTTCAGAAACAAAACAAACACCCATACGAAAAAAGGAAAATCGAGAAATACCCAGATATGTCATAAGCCATTATATGATATGATAAGATACGAGTGCAAATAATGATTACCCAGTTGGGAGATTGTCGACATAGCTGATTAGCATCTTAAGCTTGCTGCCGCCTTCGGAAGCAAGCCCAGCGTGCATCTCCACAGTCATGGCATCGGCCACCTGCTTCAGTCTCGCAAGGGGGGTCCCACACCTCTCCTCGAAATCCTTAATGATCGCCATCGCTCTTGCCCATTTCGCAGAGCTCCGCATGCGGTGTCGGACTACCAAGGCCGCCGCGGCACACACAGTGGCCGCGCAAATGACCGCCGCTCCGACTGCCACCTTTCCCATTCCGGCTAGATTTTAGCGAAATCTGAAGAATAAGCCAATCAGGGAGATCTCCGGGTTGCAGAGTGAGAGAGGAGAAGGTGCATTGAGAAATATACAATACAATTGGGTTTGTGTAAATACTATCAAACAAGGGTTGTTTTGTTTGCTTTAACACTACTGATTAGTAATAGTATAGTATTAGTATACCAAAATAAAATTGGTATTAGAATTTATTTAGATGAAAAAAAAAATTCGACAAAATTGAAAATTGTATGTTTCTTTAAATTGTTACCCAAAAAAAGAAATTGGTAAATTACCCCTTTCTTACCTTACTTACTCCCTTTTGTATTCTTTACTTTCTAATTTTATTTTATTTTCTATTTCCTATCAACATTCTTTTCTTTGCTTGTGTATTTTAAGAGTAATTGTTTTTTTTTAAAAAAAAAATTCTTTGTTGGCACGCATTTCTTACATTAAATCCTATACATTACAAATTTTTTTTTTAAAAAAAAAAACATTATACATACTTTTTATTATGTATTTTATTATTGAGTTTAAAAAATTGGCAGATAGGTATGTGTATTGTTTAAGTGAAAAATACATGCACCAATCTATTTTTTTTTTTGAAAATAGATTATGAAGTTTTTTATATTATTATTTTGATTTTGTAAATGTGTAATATTCACATGTTCCACCAATAAATTCATACCACATCCTACAAAAAATCTTAACATGATTAATTAGAATCAAATTGTTTTTTAATAGGCTTGATTTAGAATCTATGACATTACCAAACTTGGAAGAGCATTTTGGTATATTAATTTAAATTTTAATATATTTTCTAAACTTACCTTACGTGGTCTTATCCTTTGGTATATAAATATAAATTTGACATTTGGTTTTTAAAGAATATAAAAAATGAAAGAATCAATATCACATTTTCTTGTGGAATTAGGTACTGGGGGGCCTAAAACCAAGCAAATATAGCCCAAACCCACACAACAAAATATTTATTACAAATACGTCCAAAGATTATTCACTAGTTAAATTGTATCTTTCAATAGAAAAAAAAAATAGAGTAAGTAGGGTCTATGTTGCAGTATCTACAATTTTCTTTATCCAACTACGAAATATGTAAAAAGAGTAGATGATGGTGTTGTTGTTCGTGCTTTTATTGGAAAAGAATCAAAGGTTTTGGTTAGATGGACCCAAGTGAAAGCGATCAATGAGCCAAAAATAGGACAGTTAGGACAGTTGATGGGTTTTGATTGTGATAAAACAAGCACACCAAACAAAGGGGTCGACAGCACAAGCCTCGACTGCTCACATGACCATCCCAACAAAATTTTCCATGCCATGCCACTCTCTCTCTCTCTAAAAACAAAAACCAAAGAAAACTTATAACAATTTTTTCTTTTTTTCTTTTTGCATCAAAATATTTTTTTTTTTCTTTCAATAATGCAACACAATGGTTTTGCAAATCGGTACTTCAACACAAATGATTTCTATCTTTTTTTTTACCCATTAATTATACTTGCTTGTATTGTACTTACAAACAAAAGCCTTTTCATTTTTCAAACGAAAGGGAAACATGTACTTACTTTGGTTGATTGCACACTCTAACCACTTGTGACCACCCTTAAACATAGACCTATCAGCCAAGCCAAGTGGCAACAAACAAGATCCCAACTTCTTAAGCTTCAGATATTATTGCTAAAGACTCGGGGCCAAAATCACTAGTCTAGCCACATTATAGGATTAATTACAACTTAAAATTCAGCTGTATTAGTGTTAGTTTGTTACGGTAATTAGGTGTACATATATTTGAATTTGATGAGTATGGGTTGTTAGTCTTTTCTCCTTTTTTTGTATATAAGAAGATTCTGTAAGCTTATTCTAATGATAAATCATTTTCTTAAAGATGTATCACATTATTTATGTCGAATCACCAAATATGTACATTTTGGGTTCGTTTGGAACGCCGTATTAAATCGTATTGTATTGTGTTGTATTATATTGAATTGTATTTTATACAATATTTTTATGTAAAACTATATGTGGTATTAACTTTTATAGACACATAAATATATAATATTTTAGTATAAATTAAAGTTTAATATAGTATTATATAAAAATACGATATATAATTCAATTCAATATAATACAATACAATATGACCTAATACGACGTTCCAAATGAACCCCTTAACTCCCAATTAATAAGTCTCAATAGAATGATACATTATGCTTCTTCGTTTATAAAAAGAAGGAAAAATCGGAGTAATCTTCCAAATTATCAAGACACAACTTATGTACTTTTATCCCATAAAAATAATAATAATGAAAAAAAACTTTTGTACTTTTAGATGATTTATTTCAAACATGAATGATGATATATAGTCTAAGATATGTAAAGATGACAAAATGGGACACTTTTTCAAGTTGCAGGGTTTCTTGATATAATCAAGGCGACTTCTAAGATAGATGTGATCTGTATTGCCTTATCATTAAAAGAATCGAATCAAATCACAATTCGACCTTGATTATATAATAAAGACTTCTAAGATAGATCGTGATCTTTACCGCCATTAAAAGAATCGGATCAAATTACAACTCGACCCCGATTAGTTTTTTTCTTTCTCATTAACCCTTTGAAAAAAAAAAAAAACTTAGATTAATTTAATAAGTTTTGAAGCTAGGTGGGAAAACATATACAAATATTCATTCTAGCGTTTTGGTATGTAATTAAAAAAAATTGAATATCTTCTTGTAAATATATATTGGCAAGTAGTAATTAAAGTATAAATTCAAAATCTTCTCTTTAACAAAGTTATGCTAAATTTTACTTGTATGAAATTATTAGTTAGGTTAAAAAATAAAAAGAAACTATTGTATTTTCCTAATTAGTTAAATTATTGAAAAAATGGGTCAGTCATGCCCCGAATCATACGGCTTATAGCATCTCTAATAGAGAACTAAAAAAATAAAAAAATTACATTATATACTTATTTTACTTTATATGTTTTAATTTTTACTTTTATTTTTATATTCTTTAAGATATACCTACTTTTATAGATGATGTCCTAATTATACTCTTTAAGTTAATGTAAATTATGTGCTAGACTTAAGTGAAGAGTGATGATTTATTGGACAATCCACTTACAAAAGTGAGTACATTTTAATGAAATATAATATGAGAGTATTTTTAATTAATGGATATTAAAAGAAATTATTCCTCAACTTATTCAAAAAAAAAACAAGAGAAGTTGAAAAATACTTTTTTTTATACATTAACTAAATTTACCTTTAAATAAAATTTAATTTAAATATACCTCTTTTTATGAGTATTGTACCCAAATTATCTACATAACTAACACATAATTTCAAACATAATAGATTTGTGTTCTTTGTAAACAGATGCGTAGGTTTGTAGGAAAATTTGGGCAAAATTTTAATTAGAAAAAAAATAAAAACTATCATAATGTGATAGGAGTAAAATTGGTAAAATAATTGAAAAAAGAGGTAAATATAATAAATTTTGAAAGAAATGGTAAAAATCAAAAGCATCAAATTAAAAGAGGTATGTAGTGTAATTTCCTAAAAAAATGGTGTATTTGGTAACAGTGCTGTTAGGCCCGTGTGGAGTGCAGGGGGTACACACCAGGCCCCTTTTCCAACACTATAATCAAAACATGGGCTTTTTTATGGAACTAATAAATCAGGCCCATTTTAGAGCTCATTCCATCATTCCTTTTCAACAAAAGTTGTTTTCTATTTTGACTCTTTTTTTTCTTTTGAATAAAATGACCAAAATATTTATTGATACGAAGTTGTCTATTTTTAACTTTTGTAAGGTAAAAATATTGACTTTGCGGAAAACAGAAATATTGTCCTTTTTTTTTCTTTTCTTTTTTTTGTAAATTCACAGAAATATTGTCCTTTGAAAACAATAAATATGGCCTGTTTTTCTGATATACACTTTCTAGTTTGTAGTTGGCATAACCAGATTTTCATTTGTACAAAGTAGGCAGTTGGTGATATTGACTCTTTAATCAATTTAAAGAGTAATTATCAATATTCAATATAGACTGATAAGTTATTTCCTCTTTCTTATAATAGTCTTCCTTCTATTATTATTACTTTTGATGATGAGTGAGAGGTTTTAAAAAATTATTAATACACACATCTGATGCCAACAACGACAATACATGGATACAAAATTTATTTTGAAGTACTAATTTTATTCCATTTTTATTTTTATCAAACAACTATTATTTTATAATAAAGGTATGTAACAATTATATATTAAAAAAAAAACTATGTAACAATTATTCATTATTATTATTATTATTATTATTATTATTATTATTATTATTATTAGGATGTATGTAACAATTATTTGAATATTTTTTTTAAAATAAAATATGCAAATTTTATTAAATATCAAAGTATATCAATCAACTTAACAGGGTAGTGACTCCCTGTAAGTAAAATCAACTATTAAAATAGTAACTCTAATTAAGTAGTGAGTAATACGATTCACAAATCGTTTACAAAATATAAAAAAAAAAACATCATGTAAACTAAAGTAATGTTTGACAATCAGTAACACAAAACCAAAAGCAAAACTAAGAAAAATAGAGCTTCTAATAGCTTGAATAGTAACCAAACTAACTCCGCTACCATATTAGAAAAGCTTTGATTCTTTATCCAACTTAAAACTTCCTTAATTATCATAACTTTAGCAAACTCAGAGCTAATTTTGCCCATTTTGCTACTAGATTTTTACCTTCACAATATCTAGCTACCTAATCAAAACTGTATTTATTTTGCTCCTCGAAAATAACAACATCAGCAATGATCTTAATCGTATTTCCAATCAGTTTTATCCAGTGCTCACCCCTCATTTGGTTTCAAAAAAATTTGAGAAGGAACAAGTCTTATAGTGAGTACCATTCCAAAGATGACCAACAGAGCATAACCGCTAATTTTAACTCTTCCTCATTCCACCTGCTAACAACATCTTGAAACCAGCTGCCAAAAGACTAATCCACCTCATAACCAAAAGAAAAATCAACCAAAAACAGCATTTTCAATGCAAAAGGACAAGAAACAAAATAGTGAAAAATGGATTAAGAGGAAAGAGAACATTGTGGACATGCCAAAATAACATTAACATGCTTTGAAATTAGTTGTAACTGTGTTGGTAAACAACTAATCAATGATCTCCAAACCATTAAGAACCTTCAGTGATATTTCAATACTCTATTTTTTTTCAAAAATAAGTGTTAACATCCAGCACCGGCTCATCTTTCAACTCGTGCAGTAAACTATAAGCACTTCTAACAGAATGGTACACTCTTTAAACTAATGCAATATATCAAAGGTAGCAGTAAAAAATAAGGGAATATTCAAATTCAAAGTACCATCCCTACTATTAAAGATATCAACAATACCCATTTTCTTTTACCCACCACCATTAACAAATCCACCATTTTATCCCACAAGAGATTGATTGAAAGAAGTAACATATGGATTAGAAAAATCAAGTAACCAAGGATCTTGTAGAACAACTAACCCCATATTCTGAGCTTCCAATAAACTTTGCCAAATTAATTTAAACTTGGGTTAGGACCAAGTTCAACTTCCAGAAATGATCCCCTTGGATAGTAATGAGACTTGAAATTTTGACCAACCAATGATTGTGGATTGGTTTAAAGCCTCCACCCTTGTTATCCCGAAAGAACAATATTAAAATCAAGACCCCCTACTCTTTAGAAACACACATACATCCCAACTCATCCAATGGATACTCTTAGTTTGCTTGTTTGAGGATCGCCACCAAAATCTACACATCATATATATTTTCCAACTCTTTACACATTCCTTTAGTCAACAAGAATACACTCATTGTATAGTTAGAAAGAGATTGAGCCTTAATTAAAACTTCATTCCTGAGACAAAAACTTACCATCCCATCCCTCAATTCTCCTCTTCATCTTATCTTTTAAAATCTCAAAATAACATTTTTCTTTTTGCTCATTGTATTTGGTAATTCCAAATTGGTACATTGCAAGCCAGCTTCAGAAATACCAAGAATAGTACCAATATTTTGTCTTACCAAAGCTTCAGTATTCTTTAAGGGTGTTTGCGGTGCGGGTGGTGCGAGTTTAGACTATTTTTTCAAAATCAAATTACATATGTAGTTTTTATAATTTCTCAAATCATAACCGCATTGTAAGACCTTAAAACTACAAAAATCACACCACAAAAATATGGTATTGTGCGGTGCAATTTAGGCAGTTTACACTATCATCATTATTAAATATTAAAGTAAAGATTCGTCTAATAAATTTCAACAATTAAATAAAAAACTATCTTATTAAAATTTTAACGTCATAACATATATACTTAAAGTTATTATATTGAATTATCTCTAAAAAATTATATAATACACATATATATCAATAATAATATGTTAACAATAAGAAGTTAGAAATAAAAAATGAGAATAACTTATTTGGACGTTCTTTAAATTTAATTGTGTGACTTGGACTTTGTAACCATATGAGTTGCTCAAAAAGAGAAATCATTGTGTAAAAATTAGTATTATTGTAATATATAATGCAATAAAGTTTGAACCGCGATTATTAAATCTAAAATCACAAACCGCACTCGCATCGTAAAAAATTTCAAACTGTATTTTTTGTGCGGTGTGACGTGGTGCAGGCGGTTTGTGCAATATGGTGTCGGAAGTTTGATGAACACACCTAGTATTCTTGTTTTAAAAAAAAAAAGATTTTAAAAAATTTACCTTTTGAAAGAGGCCCTCTCGAAACAACCTAGCAACTCAACAGTTTGGTGCACTTGATTCTGCAGAGCATGACTATAAAAGTAAATATCTTCAACGAAAAACATGTGAAAAATAGAAAGGGCTCATATGTTTGTAAAACGATTTTGTTTTCAATAAAATTTTGAAAAATATAAATAAGTTACTTTCAAATTTTCTTAAATAATTTACTAAAAAAATTCTATTTATATCTCTTTTTGTCAATATTTATTTTATTTTATTAATTTTTTTTATATCGAGGAGAGGCTTGAGACCTCTTACAAAAAGTATAAAACTACCATCACTACGATTTTGTTTTCAATAAAATTTTGAAAATTATAAATAAGTTACTTTCAAATTTTCTTAAATAATTTACTAAAATAATTATAGGGTGATTCTACAATGCACCCCTATAAAAGGGATGTACTGATACACCCTTAACTTGTTTCGGTATCCAGAAAAAAAATTTAGTCTAATTTTTTTTCATATTCATGTAAGTTATATCTATTTAAGATATCCTACAAAATTTTGAGAAATTCGGAATAATTTACAATATAGAAAATAATGTTCAAACAGTCTATTTTACACGCGTATAAAATAAAATAATCACGCGTACAACGCACTGTTTGAACGCAGTTTTCGGCATGTTAAACTTTTCCAAATTTCTTAAAATTTTGCACGATATCTTAAATAACTATAACGTACATGACTATGAGAAAAAATTTGACTAAAAAATTATTTCGGATGCTAAAATAGATAGGGGTGTATCAATATACCCATTTTAAAGGGGTGCATTATAGAATTTTCCAAAATTATATTTATATCTCTTTTTGTCAATATTTATTTTATTTTATTAATTTTTTTTATATTGAGGAAAGGCTTGAGACCTCTTACAAAAAGTATAAAACTACCATCACTACATATTCATATTATTTTTATCAATATTCATTTTATTTTATTATATTTTTTATATTGAGGAAAGAGGAGTTCGAACTTGAGACCTCTTAAGAAAAACGTGAATCCACTAAACTATCACATATTCATTTTATTTTTATCAATATTTATTTTATTTTATTTTTTATTTTTATTTCATCACTTTATCTAACTAATCTCACTTTGCTTTTAAGATCCTCACTTAAATAATAAGAATAATAAAAAAAAAATACCAATCACATTTTTTATTTTTGAAATTAAAGAAAAATCAAAATTAATTATCAATGCACATTTATTTTTATGATATACAAAAATTTAAAAACAAAAAAGAAATATATAATTTAAACATTTTCTCTTATGGTCACCACTCCAATCCATCATAACACATTATGCAAACAATGCGTACCATCATAATTAGTTTGAGACAAAATCAAAACAAAATACGTACGTGCTGTACATTTTTCAAAATAAATGCGTGATCTTCAGTGGTTTGATGATTTTTGACTTTTGAATCACTACATCATCTAACTTTTGGCTATCAAATATTTTCTTTGATCCCTCTAAATCTAACGAATAATAATTAAAGTTCCTCTTAGATCATACGAATAAGAACGAGTAACGGTAAATAGTAGTATAGATAATTTTTTTAAAAAAATTTTATAAGTGATATAAAGTTAATGTTTATTTTTAGTGGTACGAGTACTTAATATTTGTAAAATTACAGGTTTTGTAATTTAGAGAGTGTAAATATATTATACGGTAAAATATTAAGATATTATACTATTGAAGAGAAAAAAGATGTTATTTTAGGTGGTTGCATGGATGCTATGTAGTAGCATATTCATTTTTTTAAAAAATAAAATTGAAGTTAAAAAGTTATTATAACTAAAAATTAGAATATTTTTAGCATTCTCACACGTGTGTATATTTTTAGCATTCTCAAAAAATAATACTATTGGAGATACTCTAAGATCTAAATTCTAAGTTATTAGATTTAGATAGAAATACCTAAGTATTAGTTATATACTTTTAAATATTCTTTTAATAAATTTAAAATAAAAAAAAATTATAATTTTACAAATATTAAATATTTACCCAATCGTATATATGTCACTTGTTTAGTTTTACAAAAGAGGTAAGCTTTTCATATTGGTATTATTAATATAAAACTCACCATGTCCAATTGTCCATGATCTTGATAGGAAAAGAATAAGCAAATCCCATCAAAAATGAATACCACAAAACTGAATTAGGCTAACGCAAATGGCAAAATACTATTGGTGAGTTTACAGCGCATCGATGGAAGATTATTTTTAAGGTAAAACAATGATATTATGAATGTATTATTATTATTTTTTTGAAAGAGACGATATTTTTCTTTTTTTTTTTGCTCAAATTGTCTTATTTTAACTTTAAGCCGACGAATTTAATCACAAACTATCAATAATTTCTTTTTTGTGAGAACAAACTGTCAATAATTTATCTTCTTTAAAAAGATACATTAATTACTCAGTTGACTGGTCTTTAGAGAGCCTTAATTTATTTGCCTGATCTGATTTAGCTTGGGTCTCCAAAATGTGTCTCAAATAGGTACTTTTTTGCCTGGTCTGTTACCAAACACTGGGTGTAATTAAAAACAGTATTCAACTATATCAATATATAACTCCCTTTCAAAAAAATAAAAATAAAAAAATAACCCATATCAATAGACAATAACCATAATGTTTAAAAGCATTATGAAGTAGTCACAATATAATTGGTGAACTTTTAGGGGAGTGGTCCAACATTCTATTGAAAAAATAACCTTTAATACATCTCCAGCTTTGCATAAATTTATACTCCACATGCCATTAAATGATAATTTGTTACACCAACTATTTGATTTTTTTTTTCTTACTTGAATTTTGGTATCAAAAAATTGAAATGCATGATCAGACCATTATCAGTTTTTGTTAATGATACATTTACATATAGGCTTGGAGCTGGACCACTTTTGTGTTTTTATTATCCGTTTGACTGAGCTAAATAATACATTATCCACTTTCATTCTTTAAATGATGTTATTTATTTCATTACTCTTCAATTTTTGATCTCTTAATTCTTTCACTGAGGTGAATTATACATTATCCACTTTCATTATTTAAATGGTGTTTTTTATTTCATTACTCTTCAATTTTTCATGTCTTAAATCTTTGCAATCGAAACATATAAAATTAAAAATTGTTAATCAAAATAGAACCTCCATTCAAGAATACACTTGGGACTAAGAAAATTATATTCTAATTGAGAGATTATAACTATATAGAGGTACACTAGAAAAAAAAATTAAAACACCAATAAATATCAATGTAACAATAATAACATTATAATACTATATAATAATAAAATTATTTTTGAGTAAATATAATATTTATACATGTATTACAATTTAGAATAAAATTATTAATTCTACGTAAATAATTTTAAAAAATATATGTATATTTTTTATTAATATGTAATTATTCTTATATAGAAGTATACTTTGTTAATACGGGACTTAAAAAATGTATAACTAGTTACAATTTAGAGGTTATTCTTATTTATAATTGGCCGAAATTGGGACTTGATTTTTTTTATAACAAATTAGAGGTTATTCTTGAATAGAATATTATTAGATAGATGTTCTATTGTATATATAAATAAAATATATTGCTCATTATCTATTTGAAGAACATGTTTTTCCAAATATGGGCTATTGAATATTTATCGCCAACCACATGAGACAAGATTGTTCCTCAAAATTTAGATAATAAAATTATGACGCCCTCAAACAACAAACCTAACTTATTAAAATACACATTTTTATTATTAATAGCAGTCACTTGAACTAGCGAATATGAAAAAAAAAAATACATAAATTTGGATACCACATGTATGAGCCTAATTGAATCCAACCAAGAGAGCTAGAGTTCCAGCCCCTAACACTAAAACATTACATGAAACATCACAAAACAAAACCAAAAAACAAATTGTATTAGAATGGCAAGAGTTGAACCAAATAAATTAATATACGAAACTCAAATTTTAACACACAACTCAATTAACTACCGAACCAGACCTGACTTTAGGCGAGGTCAATTTGTTTGTGAATGATGGGCTTCGTGATAAAGAATGTGAAATGGGAATGGGGTTGTTACGTCCAATCCTAATGGTCATGTCCTCTTCTCTAGTGCGTTTTTGAGTGTGGGAACGGTTGAGCCTCATGTCCCAAGGCCAAAGCATTGCTTCATGGACTCTCTCTTTGCATGCAGTTGGGGTATAAGACTGTCACCGCTTTTTTTTTATTACTTGCAATTGGTTCTTGCAGTAAATAGTAAAGATACTTAATGACATTTTTTATGTCTATAAATTTTTTAATAGTATATCATTGTCTCATTGTAAAAAGGTTTAAGAACATTGTTCATTGTTTAGCAAAACGAGCTCTTGTTTTAGGTGAGTCAAGTGCTTGGTGGAAATTTTTCATATTTTGTGCCTTAGAATTGTATAGTTTTCTTTTAAAAAAATAATATTAAAATATTTTATGAAATAATTTATTTGATTTATCAAATCATTGATTAATTAATTACTAAATATAAAATATTATAACACTCTAACCATAAGTATATTTTGATAGATAATATTGTCCCATTCATGCTATATGCTTGGAGGCTTTTCTAATAGTCTCCCTTTATGATAGGCTTGGGGATCGACTTTAGACTAAGATGAGCAAAGCCCTAAGATCCACTCATTTTAGGGCTTAATAAAAAAAAATTACTATTTATTCTTATAATAAAAGCTCAATTTTTATTTTTTCTATGACCTATTTTAACTCAGGATCCTACCGGTAAACTCATATAACAATTGACAATATATAATAGGGTTATTTTCGTCAAAACCCCCTAAAGTAGGGAAGTTTTTGTAACTAACCCCCAATTCTAAAATTTTTGCGGTAAAAATCCCTAAACTAAAGTTCTGTTAGCAGTTAGCCATTTTCGTCCATTTTTGGCTGTTAACTGCCATGGTGGAATGTCTACGTGTACACAATGTACACGTGGCACAATTTTATTGGTCCACGTAAATAAAATTTAAAAAAAATAAAAAAAATTAATTATTTTAAAAAATAAAAATTTAAAAAAAAAATTATTTTTCTTTAAAAATTAAAAAATTTAAAATTAAAAATACAATTTTATTAAAATAAAAATTAAAAAAAAACTTTAACTCCCTTCTTCTTCTTCTTCTTCTTCTTCTTCTTCTTCTTCTTCTTCTTCTTCTTCTTCTTCTTCTTCTTCTTCTTCTCTGCTAAAAATGACACACACACACACACACTCCCGCCTCTGCCATCGTCGAATCCCCAAATCCCCCAAACCCTAATGACCATAACCCTAGAATCCCCAAATCCCCCAAACCCAGATCCCCGAATCCCTCAAACCCAGATCGCCAAAACCCTCTTGATCTCGACGACCCAGAACCGGCTCCATCTCCTCGAACCAGCGAGAGCAATCTCCACCTCTCCGAGACCGAGGCTTTCATCGTCAGAATCTCCACCTCTGCCATCGCCGGTTGGGTGTTTGAAGTGGTTGATATTAGGGTTTCGATTTTGGAGGTCATGGACGGGTGTTTGAAGGAGATGAGGAAGACGAAGAGTTGGTGGAGATTGAGAAGGAGAAGAAGAGTGGGAATGGGTTAGGGTTATTAGGGTTTATTTTTTATTTTTTTTTAAATTGTTTTTTTAATTTTAAATTTTTTAATGTTTAAAGAAAAATATTTTTTTTATTTTTTATTTTTAAAATAATTAATTTTTTATTTTTTAAATATTTATTTACGTGGACCAATAAAATTGTGCCACGTGTACACTGTGTACACGTGGACATTCCACCATGGCAGTTAACAGCCAAAAATGGACGGAAATGGCTAACTGCTAACAGAACTTGAGTTTAGGGCCGGATTTTTACCGCAAAAATATTAGAATTGGGGGTTAGTTGCAAAAACCTCCCTACTTTAGAGGGTTTTGTCGCAAATAACCCTATATAATATTGGAAATGACTATTCATACATTTTATTTGTTTTGAGGCAAATAGTGAATTATATGCATTACAGATGACCATACCATACAATATATATCAAATGTATATTTTTTTTTGAAAGAGTTATATCATATTGTATAGTATATGACAAATTTAAAACAACACATTTTTATTCTTTCATAGTCTTGATGACTTACCTAATTTGTTTTATTATTTCATATGTTACTATGCCACATATATACATTTGTTTGAATCAAGCTGAACTGAAATAACAATAAACAATTTTTTTCTCAGGTAGTAGCTTCATTACAATCCTCACTATAAAACTAATTAGTAATCAAAGAAATTTCAAACAATATAGCAACGTATACTAGAAGAAGATCTGTATTCAAACTTTCAAATCGAATCTCATTTCAAATTAATATAAATAAACACAATTACAGTCAATGATTCAATGACATATAATTATGTGTTTACAGGGTTTTTTTTTTAAAAAAAAAAAATGAAAAAACTTGAATAATGTTAGTTTTTTAAAAAGAAAAACAAAATCGAGCATTAATGGAATTTCAAATCCCAAGAGCGGCTCTCTCTCTTAAATAAGCAAATGCTGAATTCATCACAAGCAGTGAAAAGTATTCAGAGCAACTTCACTACACTCAATTGGGAAAATACCACTTTTCTACTAAAGCATCATTTCAGAGATTTTATGTGCCACGCCCACTGAGATTTTTCATTTTTGTTTAGTTTTGAAAAATAAAAATAGTTTTTTGAGAGAGATACGGAAACTGAAAGATTTTCTTTTAAGCCAAGAAAAGAAATGTTGTCACAGCCTTCTGTTGAGTCATTATTTGAGACAAAGGAGAAGTTATAAAAGGAGCTCTTTTATTGGGACGGCCATTAATTCTGGTTCACCGAACTTGTAGACTCGTAAGTACGGAGAGAGAGACTATAGAGAGAAAATCTTGGCTTTTAAAAAGGGATTGAGATTGAGATTGAGAGAAGGTTGGTTAAAAAGAAAAACAAAGGAAAACCAGGGGCCTTTTGCTTCTTCTTTGTTTATAAAATATCAAATTCTAATTAATACACTCAAAGCTGATTCACGAGATTGTCAGTTCCAATCTTTTTCTTTAATTTTTTACCAGTACACGTTGCTATCCATAAAGTTGGAAACTCTTCATATTCTTAAGGAGAAAAAAGAAAGGAGAGATCTTCTAGTGCTATTTTTGTTGTGAGGGGTTTTTACTAAGTCAGCTATTGGAGTTGGAGAAAAGGGTTTTTTGCTAATTCGACGCTCTTTTTGAATTTAAGAAGGTGGGGCGATTCCCTTGTTTTCTTTATTTACTTTATTTTGAATGTTTTTATGTTTATGAGAGTAAATATTTTGTGCCATTTTCATGATTAGTGTATTCTTGTTTGTATGTATGTTGTGGTGAGTTTTTGAAAGTTCTTTTGTTTGTATATTTTAATTGGGGTTTGAGTTGAGGGAACTTAGCTCCCTCCCTCTTCTCCCCTGTATCTTTCTGTGACCTCTTTTTGTCTTGTAATGCAGTTCTTCACGAGGTGTTGTCAGAATTTCTTTTTCTTTTAAATTTTTTTTTAAAAAATCCTATCTTTTTATATCCGATTTTATTTTTTTTGTTAAGGTTATTGATGCTTTTTGTTTGTTAATCTTTTGCTCCACACTTCTCTGCTTGCAACCTGTAAAGATTCCAAAAGCCCTTTCAGAACATTTCTGCTCAATAAGCTCCACCTGGGGTCTCTGGATTCAGTTTTCTAAACAATATAAATATTTAAATATATACATTTTGACAGTGCTCTCTCTCTCTCTCTCTCTCTCTCTCTCTCTCTCTCTCTCACTATTGTTTGTAAGAGAAAGGTAGCTACTTATGTTAAGCTTCTCAGTCACTCACTGGGGTTATTTTCCTCAATTCACTTCTTCACTTGCTGTCTTTTACTTCTTACTTCACATTTCACAGTAACACAGTGGGTGGTTCAATAGTATTTTGACTAAAAATGACTGTTTGTTTCCAAATAAAACTTCATATTTGACTCATTGACTTAAAAAGGGTACTCTCTTTTTCAAGCTATATTTAAACTCCAAATTCTACAGAGACCAGAAAACTATATCTGCCATGGGGAAAGCTACTAGATGGCTTAAAGGGTTATTGGGTATGAAGAAAGACAAGGAGAATAATGTTGAGACTCCAACAACGGCGGATGCGGTTGCTGTCAGTGACCGGAAAGAGAAGAAGAGGTGGAGCTTTGGTGCTAAGTCAGAAAGAAGAACAAGCGCAAATGGGAATGTTCAGCCAAATATTTCGCCCAATTTGTCACCTTCGGACGCTGCCTGGCTCAGATCCTACATTGCAGACTCTGAAAAGGAACAGAACAAGCACGCAATTGCCGTGGCTGCAGCCACCGCCGCCGCTGCTGATGCTGCCGTTGCTGCAGCACAGGCGGCTGTGGCTGTTGTGAGGCTGACCAGTCAGGGCGGTGCTAAGCATACTGGGAAGAGAGATAAGTTGGCAGCGGTTAAGATTCAAACCGTTTTCAGGGGATATCTGGTATGTTTTTTTTTATTACTTTTCTGTTTAATCATTATGGTATTTTAGTCTGCTTGTTTTATGATTGGGGTAATGGAGGTTAGTAATGTTGGAAGCAACAACAAATGTAGCAAAAGGTTTTTTTTTGTCTATAACTTTACTTGTTGCTTACTTTAATGTCTTTTGTCAAAGGCTTTTGAAAATTGTTTGATATTGTAAATCTTAATAAAACAGTACAAACGTGTTTTAAGGTCCAATGAAACAGTATATTGGTTTCTTCAGTTATTGATCCTGCATTCTTTTTTCAATTTTTATTCTCATTCTGTTCAATCTTCTGAATCTGAGATTTTAATTTTAAAATATCTCTACTTCCAATGTAGTATGGAAAAACTTGGTTTGTGCAGATTCTAAGTTACTGTTCTATTGAATCTGAATATGTTTGCTTCTTAAATTTTAGGCTCGAAAGGCTCTGCGAGCTCTAAAGGGACTAGTTAAGATACAAGCTCTTGTTAGAGGCTTTCTGGTCCGAAAACGAACTGCTGCCACTCTCCATAGTATGCAAGCTCTAATAAGAGCCCAGACTGCAGTCAGAACTCAACGAGCTCGTCGTTCATTCAACAAGGAGAACAGATTGTTCCCTGAATTTCATTCCAGAAAGTCCATTGTGAGTCCCATTTCACTTTGAATATATCCATTACTGAATCTTAATGTCTTACTTAAACTGATATTTTCTTCATTTCCACCTTACAGGAACGATTTGATGAATTAAGATGTGAATTCCACAGCAAGAGGCTATCGGCGACCTATGAAGCGTCTGTCAATGGATTTGAAGAAAGCCCGAAAATAGTTGAGATCGACACATTCAAACCGAAGTCAAGATCGTCTCGTAGATTTAGTACAGCATTATCAGAATGTAGCTGTGGGGAGGACATGCCTTACCAACCAATATCATCACCACTGCTCTGTCCTGCTCCTGGTCGAATATCTATTCCTGAATGCCAACACCTTCAGGATTTCGAGTGGTACTTCAATGGTCAAGAGTGCCGGTTCTCAACAGCTCACAGCACTCCTCGGTTAGCTAATCCCTTATGGTCTAACACCCCGGCCACCCCGGCCAAGAGCGTTTGTGGGGACAGCTACTTCCGGCCGTATTCAAACTATCCCAACTATATGACAAACACAAAGTCATTCAATGCCAAATTGAGGTCTCACAGTGCCCCAAAGCAAAGGCCGGAAGCAACCACGCCTAAGAAAAGGCTTTCGCTTAATGAAATACTGGCTGCAAGGAATAGCATTAGCAGTGTTAGGATGCATCGATCTAACAATGCTCAACTAGTTGAAGATGAAGAATCCTACTGTTGACAAAGATTTCATAAAGATGGATGATCCTCTGCCTTTTGCTTTAGAGAAGATAAAAAATAAAGAAAACTTCTCTAGCTAAAGGCTTTGTTTCCCACTTTAGGATCAACAATTAATAGGTAGAACACAGTGCTTTAATTTGTGTAAATTACAGGCCTTTTTTTTCTTCTTCTTTTTCTTTCTTTTAATTGTCTTTATGAAATGAGCAATGAGAAGAGAGCTTTTCATTTGTTTTTCTTTTCCTTTTTGTGTTTAATTCTTTACAATTTCAAAAGCAAAAAAATAAAATAAAACGAAAGAGTTCTTTGGGTGTGAATATGAATTGTCAATTGGAGAGAAAGAAAAGAGTTTTGACTTGTTTAGTCAACTATGAAGATTGTCAACTTAAGTTCATATTACAGATAGAAAAGAAGAGAGGGCTTGTACAATTGGTACTTTTGCTATGACTATTGATTAGGTAGGGAGGGGTAGGCTGTGGAAGAAAAATAATAATAGGTAAAAGTGGTTGATTATACAAATTACAAAATTTTGAAAACTATAGATTTCCCGCTTTTAAGTAAAAGAGAAGCAGAAAGTGTAGTGTAGTGTAGTGAAGCTTCGGTGTAGGTTCCACTAAACAAGTGGCTAAAAGAAAACAAGTGCAATATGATACCCTGCATTCCATAATTTAGGAATGAAAAGCTGAATTCATATAAAGAATCCACAAGAGAATCTTTTCCATAAATAGCAAATACTAGCTCGATTACTTGTTACCTTTTTTTTTTAAAAAAAAAAAAAAAGAATTGAAAATAAAACTGTGAGTAGTGTGTGTGGTGGTTCAAATTTCATATCCCTAATACAACTCACCCCAAAGCAATCAATGGTGTTTTTTACTTTTTTTTTTTAAGAAAAAAATCTTTGTTCTTTCAGGATACTCTGTACTGTGTGTAATTATATATCTATTTTCATTATTAACTCAATATTTTTTTTTTTTAAAAAAAAAGTGGAGAAAAATGAAAATTAACAAAATAGAGAAATTTTCGAAATAGACGTTATGCATATCATTGGAATTTGGAGATGCCACTATTTATTTATTTTTTAGCTAAAATCTTAAAATAGAATCATGTTACTCCACCATCCTCTTTACTATAAGAATGATTATTTATATTATAAACATAGTTTTAATTTGTTAAATAGAAATTGATTCAATAAAATAATAAAAAAAGAAATATTATTTTGATTAAATATTATTTAAAAAATTGGCAAAAAAAATAGGGACTTATTTTTTTTTATAGTTGGAGTATATTTTTTAAAAAAATCACTCTCTATTTTAGTGTTTATTGTTTAGAGCATATGATTGGAAATGTTCAAAACTCTTCTACAAAACAATTTTATTCAACGTTAATAAATAGGGAAAAAAAGAAAAAAAAAGATGAAAACATAAAAGATTTGCGCTAAGAGCGAGAATGTAATGTATTTATTTATCGAGAAATGTTAATAATAATTTTTTAGTTAATTTTTACGTTTGAAATTTCATAGTAGAAATTTTTTTTATAGCGTCATTCGTTATAAAATTCGTTATAGCGTCATTCATAGTAGAAAATTCGGAATAGTTTATAATGCTAAAAATAAAATTTTTGATATATTTTAATTTACCATACGCTCTCAAAAAATTTTAAACGTAGTTTCAGTACTATAAATTATTCGAAAATTTTTAAAAATTTAAAATGACAGTATAGTACACATAGCAAAAACTGTAATAAAAAAAATTTTAAAAAAATTGTAATATATGTTTTTCGAGAAGATGTATAAATTAAGTCTAAATATAGAAACCTAAAATACATTAAATATTATATTTTTTTTAAGAAAGAAGATGGCAGTGGCACTATAGTGTGGTGAAGTTAAGCCCCATGTTGAAATTGAATGATATCCCATGATACATTTACATGCATTGGGTATGTGCCTGTGTATGGAGTTTGGATAAAATTTGATATTAGCAATGATTAGGGCTTTCGATTTGATTGATGGGTCGGGTCTATTGGGACTTGTGTGGGTCTACCTTTGCTTGCATCATATCATACAAATGCCTCACGTGCTCCACTACAAATCTTCATTATAAAGGGCAATTTGGGTATTTGAGCCTTTCTTTTTGACTGAATCATTATTCATTATTATCCTATTTGCTTAAGCCATACATCATCCACATGCACCTTTTTTGGGACTCCGTGACCCATTGGTTCCCGTCGACAATTCTTTCATTCCATCTCTGCCCTTATGTTTTTTTCCATCTTTTATTTTCTTTTTTAACTCCACAACCACAACAACAGCCCTTTGGTTTTATAAGTTATTTCCATGTAAAACCTAATCATATGAATGAACACGTTACACATATAAGTTGCATGTTACTGTACTAAGTTTGAATATCTTAAAATGACGTTTATACCCCTCTGGTGACTTACTCAAAAACCAAAATAATAATAATAGTAATTTTTTTTTTCTTTCTTTTATATATTTATATATATAGCTAGCTCACTCATTTGTCAGAAAGAGACGTTTGAGAGAACGGCTAAATCTCGATAAAATACTAAACAAGTATTTTCGCCCTAATTATAAGTATGTCTCATCTGATTCAAACACTAACTACTGTGACCAAATGTATAATTTTTTATTTATCTTTTAAAAGTAAAATTAAATAGTATTTTTCAGAAAGTGTTTTGCTCGAAGAACGTGAAAGGGTTAATATGTTTTTTAGGAGAGCCTATGCTTTCGTCATGCTCTCTTGTCTTTTACAAATTTTTTTAAAAAGACGCCTATGATTAAGAAAGCATCATGATTATTTAATATACTAAATATTACTAGTTAATCCTCAAAAGCTTCCATCATATCTAACTTGCAAACAAACCTAAGATTGGTTTTTACTTTCTAGCGCTTTGTTATTTTGAAACTTTCAAATTTGAAAAGTGAGATGGTAAAGGCTAAAGAGAAAGTAAAATTGAAGTAATGTTAGGGGATCATATTAATTAGTATTTAGTATTTAGTATAGTACTAGTACCTATAGCACTACATTAACTAATATGATCAAAAGTTAGACTTAACTATAGGGAGGTACGTAGTACGTAATATATATTTATAATATCTGTGTGTATTATTGTACATACATAATTCTCAACACTAGCTACAATTATTTCTACTATATTTTCCTAAACAAAATTCAAAAAAATCTGAGTGTTGGTCAAAATTTGCATTTATCACAATAAATTTCAATTTGGTATTTTTACAAGTTTTAGAAAGTTTGGATAAAGTAACCGAGAAAGTGAGGAAAACAGAGAGAAGTGTAAACGAGATGAAGAAGTATAAGGAAAAAGAAATAGTCGTAGTTTGACTATCTTGGAGTCTGGCTTTTTTGCATTGATAAGGATGAACATTTATTGTTACATTTGTTTGGGATTAACTAATTAGTAATAACTATGCAATGAATTTAGAAATTTGATAGAATGGAAACATTGATTTTGGTTTGGTCTTTTGATTTTGCTTAGTTGGCCAATCATGTGCTGAAAGGACTATTAAAATCAAAATACTAATACATATTACAATGACTACTACTCTACAATGTATAGGCTCTATGATAGGTAACCTTTTTTCAAGTTCTAAAAAAAGGTTTTTGGGTTTTTGAAACACTTTCACAACTCAAATTGAGTGGACCCAACTCTCCTATCTTAGGCTCAACTGAGGTTGGGACTTTCCCCCAAGTACAAGAACGTAAAGACAAAGATTTCATATACCAGTTTCAATTCAAGTACTCATCCATATCAAAAATACTACTAAAACGCGGTAGCATCATTTTCCCTACTTGGATTTTTTTTTTTTATTATGGTGTACGTAATTAATAAATAGTTATATTAGTGTCAGAGACGACATTTCTTGGGTTTTCCTTTCTTTAAATTAGTTTAGTCATAATTAGAAGCTTCACGTATGAAACCTTTTCATAATTAGGGGACTTTGCTTGTTTTGCAAGGTCTTGAATTACTATTTCGAGGTTGTGTACTTATGTGGGATTAATGATGATCATTTCATCCTAAAATAAACTGAACATTTAAGATTAAAGACAGTAACAGTATTGTGTTTCATCAGAAAATACCTTAATTAATTAAACAGTACTTTACCAGACAGTATCAATGTGAGCAGTGGCGGACCCAGAATTTAAAGTGAGGGGGGCGTAAATAAATTTAAAAAGAAAATAAAAAGTGTAGTTAGAGGGATTTGAACCTTTACCCTCTAACCTATTTACCAACTACCTTAACCATTACACCAAGGTTACTATTATGTCTATAAATATCATCTTTTAATACAAATATATGTTGTAACTAATTAAAATACATATACATTTTTTTCTCGATTTTTTTTTCAGGGGGGCGACTGCCCCCCCTCGCTACAATGTGGGTCCGCCCCTGAATGTGAGGGTAAATTAAAATCATTGTATTATATCCTTAGCAACTCCAACATATATCCTCCCTCAACATTACTTCAAAAAAGCTTGAGTTGGAGACGTGTCATTTCTAACCCAAGTACTCAATCATTTCAAGTGCATGTATAATTCAAATTTTAAATTTGTAGTTTATAGCTAAAAAGAAAAAAAGAGCTATAGACTATACTATAAATACTAGAACAAAAACATTGAGATTAAATTAATTAATTGTAGAGTAAACGATTGTTAAAATTTATTATTAAAATATTGCATTTTCTTAAAGGAAATTGTTGTAGTATCATAATTTTTAATCAGTAATTAATTTATATTCATCAGTAAATATATTTAATATTTTGAAGAGTTATCATTTTGTTATTAGGTCGTGAAATTTTCCCCGTTTGAAGGATTACTCGATGGTACTCGCACTCGTCCCACTCCTACCATAGTGGATCTGACTGAATCTGATCGAATTATTCCTTATTCATATCTCCGATTGGCTCTGCTTAGACCAATTTGATGGGGTTGGCTATTTGGATTTATCTTAAATAAATTTTGATGGTATTTGTGTTGACTCGTCTAACCAGTTTAATAAACGGATCGTATTTAAGTTGACACAACTAACACGAAATTGATTTATTAGTGAACTAGTTACAGTTATTTTAATATTTTAACATGTTATAATTAAGTCAACATGCTGAATATGTCATGAACGTATTAGTAATTATTATTGGTTGACTTGTTTTCAAACAAAACATATTTATATACGGGTTACATATGTTATGTTAACTTGTTTATAAAGGAGTCATGTTCAAATTTTTTATCCTGACACAATTATTAAACAGGTCGTATTTGAATTGAACATATACTTATTATGCAAAAGTCTCGATGTGACATGAATACGACTCACAAACAATTGCCACCCCTAGGCTATACAACTAAATTTTTGTTGGAATACTTGGTCACACTTCTCGCTATATTTCCTCTTAAGATATATGAAAGGTGTTGGCTCTTATACCAAATTAAAAAAGTAAATTATATGATGAAAAAGTGACAATGAGCTCAATGAAAGTTACAGATTAGACCCTGTGTTTTGTTAAATGATAAAATGGACCCTGTATTTTCTAAAATAGTAAAAATAGGACTCTGAGCTTAATTTTTGACAACTTTTTTTTTTAATACAACCAACTTGAAGACAATGCTTAATACGAACAGATACAAAAAATGTAAACAGTTTTGTCATAGCACTTTTAGATCAGATTATAATTAAACTTTATTTTGATAAAAAATCAATTCAGGGTCCTATTTGTACTATTTTAGAAAATACAGGGTCTATTTTGTCATTTAACAAAACACAGGGTCCAATTGGTAACTTTTGTAAAACAGAGGGTCCAAAATGGTATTTACCCCATTATTAATTATATGAGATACAAATATGATTACACTAGAAATTTCAGGTGGTTAGAGGTAATGAAATTAAATAGAATAGAAAGAAAATAATTTTTATTCCATTAATTTGTTTGATTACATTTTAAAGTATTAGAATGATATTGAAATGCTCTTTCTACTATTTTGGTAGAATGATGACTATTCCATTTTTTTTTAAAAAAAGAAGGAAATACTATTCTAATGTAACAAGAGAAAAAATTTAATAATTTTTAATTAATTTTTTTTATGCATTTAAAATTTTATTTTATTATTATTCGTATTTCTATTTTGATTTTTATTCATATACTTTCATTCCTCCTAACCAAATGATACCTAAGAGAAATATGCTACAATTAAGGTAGAGAGGTTACTAGATTTCTACAATTATAATAACAACTCACCTCCTAGTAAGTAACACTACAAATAAATTAAGAGTTTTTTTTTTCCATAAATGTACAACAAAAACAACATAATTATAAAAAATATACAAAAAAAAATTATTTAAAAAACTTATATATTTTGAAAACTTATTACATTGAACTATACATTTTAATCATTAAATAATAAAATATATTTATTAAAACTCAAAATAAATAATTTCGTAAAATTAATTAAACAGTTTTATAAAAATAAACAAGTTAAATATTTTTTTATTAAAAAATAAATGTTGGCACCAAAATTAATTAATTTGCTTTTTGACAAAATTTCATTTTCTTTCTCGAGTCTATGAATCTATGATAGTTTATGGCTGATTTGTTGGGGGAAATTACACTCTATACCATTTTTATATTGTTCTCTTTTATTTTTACCCTCGTTTTTAAAGTCTATCATTTTTACCTTTTTTTTTTAAATATTGTACCAATTTTGCCCCTGTCACTTCAAGATACTCTCTATGTGACTCTCTTATATCAGGGTATTTTGGGTACAATACATATAAAAAGATGTATGTTTCAAATAAATATAAAATTAGAGGCAAATTTGATTAATTGATTAATAAAAAGGGTATTTTTCAAATTACCCCGATTTGTTGGCACCAAAATTAAAAGCCCATAGTTATTGGACAACACGAAGCCCATCCTTTTTTTTTTATGGAAAGGAAGCCCATCCTTATGAATCATCTGTTTGGTATGAAAATAGGAGACGGTTAAAATATATGCGATTATTTCATAAATACATACAAATAAAAAAAAAATTATAAAAATACTATTTTACAGAATTTTAAATATTTTTTACGATTTTTTTAATTTTATTTACAGAAAACACGGTCTTTTTATTTTGTACTCTTGTTAATTTATTGTTAATTTTTTTGTTATTTTTTTTTATGTTATTTTAATATAGTTTTCTTGTTGTTTTTGTGTTGTTTTTATAAAAAACTGTAAAAATATAAAAAGTTTATTTAAATTTAAAAAATGTAATTTCTTTTAAAAAAGAATAGAGCCTTATCTAATTATCCCAAAACATATTAAGTAATATGAATAGAAAATTATTTGGACAATTTTCAAAAATACTATATTTTTTATATTTTATTTATAATTTTACGGTGATCTAATGGTTTTATTTACAGCAATACACTGGCAAAATTTTAAAATTACAAAAAATACATTTTTCTGAGCAAAAAGTGAGAAAATAACTATAAAACAACGAAAAATCAATCTAACGACAATTATAAATTAACTATAAAATAACAAAAAATAATTATTAATTTTACCAAAAGGTATTTTTGTAAATTAAAAATAAAATTGAAGCGTGAAAATAAAAAAAAAAATTCGTGTTGACATTTTTTATGTAATTTTTCAAAAAACATTTGGTTGTAATTTTTTCAATATATTTAAAGTATTAATTTAATCGTTTTTCATACTGATTAGTTGAAGATAAAATGGTTATTTACGCAACATACTGAGTAAGTTTTATACCGTGTACTGTGTTAAATTTTTCACTGTTATTTTACAGTTGTTTTTTAATTGTTCAAGTGTTGTTTTTAGTTATTCTATTTTGTGTTTTACTATTGTTTTATAAAATATAGTATTTTTGAAGAAAAAAAATTGTGTGTCAGTACTTTTTATAAAAGTTAATTCAAATTTCAGTATTTTTTCAAGTTTTCCATGATAAAATTTGGTGACTGTCACACCTAAATTTGTGTTGTGTTTTATCTTTTCTTTTCTCCTCTTTTCTTCTGGACCCAAACAAAAAATGTTGAGCCATAAACAAGTATTCATGGGCCTCACTTCACTTATTTTCAGGAGGAAATTACACTCTATACCCTTTTTATATTGTCCTCTTTTATTTTTACCTTCTTTTTTAAAATCTATCATTTTTACCTTTTTTTTAAATATTGTACCAATTTTTCCCCTGTCACTTCAAGATACTCTCCATGTGACTCTTTTATGTCAGAGTATTTTGGGTACAATACATATAAAAAGAGGTATGTTTCAAATAAATATAAAATTAGAGGCAAATTTAGTTAATTGATTAATAAAAGAGACATTTCTCAACTTACCCCTATTTTCAGATCCAAGATCTGAAGATTTTATTTATTTTTTATTTTGGGAAATTTACACAAATTACTGTTTTTTCCCAATTTATTTCTTTTATACTATTACACGCTCAAATTAACTTTTATACTGTTTTTTTTTTTTCGAAATTAACTTTTATACTGTTTTTTTTTTTTTTCCGGCAGTGTACTGCCAACAATTTTATGTTATTGTTTTGTTTTTTTTTTTGATTTATTGGGACTTGGGCTCAAGTTATTTATTTAATTTTTTATTTTAATGGATGTAAAAGTTATTATTTATTATTTTTAATATTTAATAATTATTATTTTTTGAGATAATTTAATAATTATTATTTTGATGAAAAGGTTGATGAGATGTGTCATAAAAGTGACATGTTTTACTTTTTCTTTTATTTAAATAAATTTAAAAATCACACCCCATGTCTCACTCTTTTTCTTTTATTTAAATAGATTTAAAAATCCCACTCCCATTTCTCACGATTCATCTTCTTCATCATCTTTATCTTCTAGCTTTTCACATAAATCTCACCCCCATGTTCTAATATTCATCTTCTTCTTCAAGTTTTTTTTTCTTCATCTCTACCGTTGTTTTAGTATTGTTCTACTGTTGTTTTTCATGATTTTTATTTTTTTTTCATGTTCAGTTCTTCTTCTTCATCTTCTTTTCTTTTCTTCTTCCTTTTTTTTTTTTTTTTTTAATTTTTTGAAGTTCTTAGTTATGTTTTTTTTTTTGAAAATATAAGAGTTAGTGTGGTTTTATTTTTTTGTTCTAATTTTCTAGAACTTTTCTTGCAAATATAGTGCATTTAGTATTGAGGATGTGCACAGCATAGTTAATTTTTGATCATTTTTTTCTTTTATTGTTTTATTTGTTTTAGTATTGTTTTGGTATTGTTTTACTGTTGTTTTTCATGATTTATTTATTTGATGCCGATTTCAACACCTTTCTCTTGCTCCATCTCGCTGGAATTAATAGGTATTTTCTGGGTGTTCTCGTGTTGTTGTGATGGTTATGTCTGTGAGTGTGGAAGATGGAGGCTATAAATACATTTATTCTTCGTTCTCTTTGGCTATTTTTGTGGTTTTTTTCTTTTGGTTCTCCTATAAATATATTTGACGAGCTCACTCACAAGAGAGTTTTGAGGTGTGTGTTTCTTTTATATTTTTCTAAGTAGTTATATTTGCTTAATTTATTTTTGTGTTGTTTCAGTGTTGTTTTAGTAGTTTTTTTTATTATAATTTTCTAGGAATAGACTTGCAAATATAGTTGATTTTGCATCTGGTGTTGAGGTTGTGCAGGAGATTGTTTGTTTTTTTTAATCATTTTTTTCTTTTGTTTTGTTTGATTGTGTTAGTGTTGTTTTACCGTTGTTTTGCCATGATTATTTATTGACGTCGATTTTACTGCTTTTGTTTAATCTTGTCGGAATTAATGGTTATTTTCCGGTTGTGTGGTGGTTATGTCTGTGATTGTCAAAGATGGAGGCCTCATACTTTTGTTTTGGTATTGACAGTATAAAAGAAAAAAAAAAATAGTACAGTATAAATGTTAATTCTGCCGTGTGGCAGTAAAATTGAAAAGTATTACCCCAAATTCAGTATTTTTGTAAAATGCCCTTTATTTTTATGAAATGCCCAAATATCTGAGATTCTTAATGTCAAATTATACCGTTGGTGATGTAGGTAGGCAATCCCCCAACGGTCATAAAATATGAAAATTCAAATAATTATTTAGCCCCCAACGGTCAGCTTTGCGTTTCAAAGTTCATCCCAAAAGTATTTCGCTCAATTCTGACTCCCAAACTTTTTCAAAAAAACATTAAGCAATTTCATTTCTGATCTGCGAAAAAAGGTTAAAAGACGAAATGAACGATTTTCATCACCGACTTTCTTCTTCACCGTCCATCAAGCCCTCAAAAGGTAACTTTTCTTTCCACCCACTCTACTTTTTTCTGTTCTTATTTGGTTTGGCTAAAGTTTATATAGATAACTTGCAACCAAACGAGATTTTTTTAGTCTCATAAAATACACTCTGTCTAATGGAAACAACTAACAATATGTTTTTTTTTTCTTTTCTTAAATAGATGTAGATGAAAATGAACCAAAGTATCATCAGCAAACAAGTCCCAATTTGCAGAACAATCCAAAACCAATGCCAAAGCATTACATGTCCACAACTATTTCAGCAGCTTCCAAGGCAAATTTTCCTAGAAAGAAGATCTTAGGAGACAGGAACGAGGCTTCCGAACCATCTTCTTCGTTTGAGACTAAATTCGAAAAGATATCAATTCTTGATAACTCTGATGAGTCTTTGTCACAATCGAATGGTGGTGGTGAGGAGGAGGAGAATGAAGATGCTCTTGTAGTATCTGCTGATCTGGCTTCTTCTCCGCCTTATGATCCTTTAACCAATTATCTTTCTCCGAGGCCTCAATTTCTCCGCTACAAGCCTAATAGGCGACATTGCCGTGTGATCTTTCATGGGAGAGAAATTGAAGATGGAGAGGCCAAAGAAGAGGGGTTAACTAGTAGAAGTGGTTCGCTTGATTCTCTGAATGCCAGCCATGAGGAAGAGGCTGCTTCCGAGTCCGGTGGCAGTTCTTCTTCTTCTTCACCATCATCTTCAATAATTCAAAAGAAAGAAGATGATGTAGTTGAGGGAGCTATTGGTGAATCCGAGGAAAGAGATGAAGACGAAATTGTGGAGGAAAAAGAGGAAGAGGAAGATATAGGTTGTAACTTTAAAGGTCTATTCAAATCTTTATTTTTGTTGGCTGTTTTAGTTCTCTCTACCATGTTTATATCTTCCATGAATTCTTCGACGTCTATGTCTAGTTTGAGGTTTGATGAGAGCACTTTGAGTGGTTACTGCAATATGCAGAATCATACAATTTCACAAAATGGGGATCCTATAGAATTAAAGAAGAGTGATTTTGATAGAGGGTTAGAGGAAGAAAACATGGTTGAAGCTATCTGGTTTAAGAATGCAGTTGATTCTAATGTGGAGGAAGAGGGAAATGTAGATGTTGATGAAGATATTGAATTTGATGAAATTGAAAGTACTGATGAAGTGAACGAAGATGATGCTGCTGCTGTGGAAGTTGCTGAAGGTGAAAATAAGTCCATTGTTGAAGATAACATGGATGAGTTCTCTATGGATCTTCTTGAACCCACTGAAGATTACCAGCTACTGACTTTCTCTGAAGAGCAAAATGACATTGAAGTAAGCCAAGATGAGGATGTAACTGGAAGCATTACTGAGGAAGTTGTTTTGTCAGAGAATATGGATACTGATACCAAGTTAAACGATGAGAATCTGAAGCAAATGGAAACTAAATTCTCATTCAAAATTCTTGTTGCGGGTTTGATACTTTCAACGATTATCGCAACTTTGTTTTTGAGGTTCCGGTTGAGAGCAAACCCTTGCACTGAACCTCTTCAAGTAAAGGAAGAAGAGATCATTACAGGTGATTCTAATCCTTTACCCTCAAAGCCTTATTTTGAATCTTGGAAAATAGAGAAATGCAAAGAAGAAATTCCCAGTAAGAAAGATGAGCTCATTGATGAAATTGTCTCTCTTAGAGATCATACCCAACCCCACGCCCCATCAGTTGAATTTCTTGGCGAGTTTGTGGTTAGAGATATTAGGAACTCTGGTGTCAAAAACAGGAGAACAGAAGTTGAAGAAAGCAATTTTTCATTTTCTACAGAGAACCTTGGTGATAAATCTCATTCAGTTTCTATTCAATCCCAACCTGCTCACTCTGAGTTTTCTGTCACGGATGATTCCCCTTCACAAGGAAGCTATGCTGGGAATAAGAAAGATGTAAGTTTTCTCCCAAAATCTAATCTTTTTTCATCTTTCCAATATAGTTCTTAGATTTTAAACCACTACCTTTAATATTTGTTACAATTAATTTATGATTGTTGATATAATTTGTGTGTATATTTGTATCAAATACAGGATGGTGAGTCAAATAATGAGATGATGACTCCAACAACAGCAAAGCGATCAAGCAGCAGAAAAGGAGAAGCTAAAGCAACTCCAGTTAGGCGATCAAGCAGAATCCGCAGTAGGGCAGTATTGTCTCCATAGCAAATGTTATAATTGGTTGGCTATGTCTAATTTTTTGACTTGCTTCAATTGAAAACAGCAGCCTTTGTTGTTTTTAGTATTGTTGTGACCTTAACTTTAGGAATAAAAGAGCTCTTAATCTGTAAGAACTAGTTTTACCTCTATTCCCTCCCTTATCAAATCTATCATATTCAACCTTCTTATCATCTTTTTTGCCCAACCTTTATGTTGCTTTTTCACTACCAATATGAAGGTTATCTCATCTTCTTTTTGGCAGTAGTGGAATAAGAAAAATGTTAAAATTTTCTTTTGAGGTTGCAATTTTGAACTATGAAAGATCACAAAATTGGATAAAAATGTCAACATTGATCAATCTATTATCACCAACATGATTGAAACAGAAGACATTTGAATCTTGGCAAACAAATTTTTCTAATTGGCATTTATAGTCGAAGATGTGTACATATCAAAAGACGAAGGTTTGCATGAATAATGTCATTAAAAAAATAAAGATACATCAGAAGTACTTTTGTACATGAAATGGAAGGGAGGATATTGTTTGTTACATGAAAAACTAGGCAGATCTTCTATTTGTGAAAGAAAAAGATAATGATGAAGAACCTCTTGAGACCTTCTTAGAAATGGTGGCCTTGGGAAGGGTATATAATTTGGTGGTATCTAAACCACCAGCATAACTCTTACATGCCTTCATTTTTCTTCTGATATTGTAAGGATTTTCCTTCTTAGCAAGATCTTCTATACTCAACACTTTTGATAGAGATGTGAATGACTGTGATTTGCCTTGGAAAAACTTGGAAAGACCTCTCCTGAGAATTTGAACAAGAAAAACACATTAGCATAGATTCAAAAAAGGATTAGTATAAAAAATGTACTTGAACAAATCTCAGATGTGAAAAACTTACTTGATGGGTAGTTGGGACATGAGTTCTGACAATTCATACAAAGGTCCATTATGATCATGGGATGAAGAACCAGATGATGAAGGGGATGAAGATGCATCATCTACCAAATCTGATGAAGATGATAATGATGATCTGTTTGAGGAGGTAGAATTCCCAATGGAGGATGATGATGCAGATGATGTTGAATTGTAGGCATCATCATCATGAACATGATTATTATTATCATCACCTTCCATGCTAATCCATCTACTCTTTTTCCCATAATCACCATACAAACCTATAGAGAATGGACTTTGTTGTAGCATCTGTTCTTCACAGGCAGCCATTGATAAGCAGATCACAGCAAAAAAACAAGATAAGGAGGAGAAAGTAATCAAAGGAGAAGAACAACAAGGGAGTGGTTGCAGATATTGTTCTAAAAAACCTATATATATCCAAAGATGAGAACTTGGGATATATATATGTGTTTAAGTGTGTGGAAACGTTTATATAAATAAATATTAATAAAAAAAAAGGTTGGTTTTATTGAATGGATGATAATGGTTGCCTCCCAAAAACAACAACATGTAATTGACAGACAAAGGCATGAAAGTCTTATTTTTTTAAAGTAAAGTAAACACTTGTAATGTGTTTAAACACCTAAACCATTGGTAGTATGAGAAATTGATGCACTTCATTATGGTCCAAGTAATGTCCTTTGTTTTGTTTTTAATTTATTCTTTTTCTTTTATTCTCCATTTATCATGCATTGCCTTATCTTAAGATTCCTAGTTATCTTCTCACATGGTTTGAATTTGTTGACCTTTCTTAATGTGTAACTAATAAAAGAAGATAAGCTCTTTATCTATAAAAGCCATCGAGTCACTTATCCACATTAAATATATGAGTCACTATCTATACCGAAATTGACCACATACTAATTTTATATACAAATTATTTGCATGATTCACAAATTCATAGTGAGTGGGTCAAACTCAAACCTCAAAAAATAAAATTCTTCTAGATGAACCAACCCCCCTAACCCACGTTGGAATTCTTCCAACATTGCCTTCTTCTCTAATAATCAAAACGCTCTCTAGTACAAGTCACTAAGTCAGCATAAACATTTGCTCAAAATCTAATTTTTCAAGTTTTAAAAATTATATATATAATTTTATTAACTAATTCTCATATTAATGGTTAGCAGATGTCAACTTCTTATTTTTTTTCTTTTATTGGTATAAAGTCTCTGTAAAGAGATTATATGGTGGTGAGGTGATGAAACATGCTTAAGGAGCAAATTATAAAATACCACAACAACCGAAACCAATCTAATTGGGCCGACACACACTATTGTTTTTAGTTTGGTCAACACTTGTAAATATAGAAATTAATATATACCCAACATTTAATTAATTAATTAATTAAATTAATTAAAATCTACATCTGGTCCTGTGGTATGGGCAGAATCATCAGATCGAAATAGTCGGTGGAAACACGGTAGAGAAGCTACCTAGCTAGCTTGTGTAATAAACAATTATTTTATTGTTATCTCATTAGTTATATTGGCTAAGATAAGATCCCTAATCTTAAATATTATTATCTTCATATGTTTGGTATCCCTAATCATTATTTATTTCGTAAAAGTTGATTAGTGATAGAAATGAGTTGTCAGTCATAAACATAGTTATGTTTCACTGGACACTTTTTTTAACAAGAAAATTTTCAAGTTCGAATTCTCAATAAATTTGTTTATTGAAAAACAATAAACTTGTTACTTACTACTTATTATTCATTGGCTTTACCACCTAATTCTTTCTCAAAACTTATAATTTCTACATCCATACTTGTTAATTTAAAATTAGTATACAATATATTTTATACCATCTCTTAAATCATTTGGGACTTGGTTTAATTTTCGGCCTCTGAAATATAATGTAAATATGTTTTATTTTTTATTAAAAAATGAACAATCTTACTATTGGGCATGTGTACGTATATCTTACAACTAATTAATAATATTTCTTAAAAATTATTATATTAAACTATATAAAGCTTAATACTTAATTAAATAAATTGCTAAATAATATTGGTGCCTTTTATTAGAATTCTCTTTTCTTTGTCATTTTATAAAGGATTTTTTCAACCTTAAAAATTGGTCTTTTATTTTGATGTTCAAAAATTTGGATTAAAAAGAATTATTGAACTTTAGAGCCTCTGGTAGGCCTTGGTGCATGCCTGGCCCACCTTAACTCAAATCTAAGTCTTGCCCTCGCGATAAATGTCAAGGAGGTGCTCGAGCAATTCTCCAACAAATGGTGCTTAAGTGATGTACCAACAACCATGGCGTCAAAGACTATGCTCTAGTCTTATAGTGTGTGAACTGTGATAATAACATATAAGTTAAGCACTAGGTTCAAGTTATATACTGAAGGGACTCAGCTAGTTGGTTATTCATCAAAACACAAATAACTTATGCATAAAAATTGCAACACATATTTTATCATTTAAATTTTACCTTTTTTTTTTTTTAAATAAAGATTTCATTAACAGAGCAAAACTCAAACAGGATTGGGAAGGTCAGCACACACCGCTGCCCTTACCTCAGAGGGACAAAACCTCTTCCAAATAGCATTAGCTTTAGACTTTAAAGCTGATTTAGCTAGAACATGTGCCACTTTGTTAGTTTCCCTAACAGCAAAACATAAATTCACACAACCAGAAATAGAAGACAATACACTAACATCTGCTACTAAAGGGTCAAGGTCAGAGCAATGAGCATCCTTGCTATTCACCATGTTAATTGCTTGTCTACAATCTGATTCCAAGAGACAGTTAGAGAAACCCGACTCCAAGGCCAGCTTGATCCCAGTCTTCATCGCTAGAAGTTCAGCCCCTAGAGGAGAAGAGGAGATCGGAAAAAATTGGCGAGCCGCCACAACAATGCTGCCATTGGAGTCGCGAATAGCAATCCCAACTCCTACTCCAGGATCCTTGCCGATTACACTAGCATCTACATTGATCTTAAGAAAGTTTGGAGGGGGAGGGGTCCATTTAACACTTCTGTCTTGGCTCGGGCATGTATGGAGGGTTGTCTCAATCTTAAGCTCATGAGTAAAGTCTAGGCACCATTCAACAAGAGCTGACGGAGAAGGGATGACATGACCATGATTTAATGAGTTTCTAAGATACCACAGTGTCCAGGAGAGAATCACAAACATGGTAAACACGGGTTGGTGGTCCTTCTGGATACGGGTCAATAGGGAGATGGGATCCTCCTCGGTATCTTTCTTCAGAAGATGCCACATGCCAGCCGTCTTCCAATAGTTAGCAATGGAATGGCAGCCCCAAATCGAGTGAGTTGTGTCTTCTATTTTTCCCCTCTTGCATCTGTTACAGTGTTTGTTAATTTTCAACCCCCTATACGAAAGAGCGTTATTCGTTGGAAGCTATTGTGACAAGCTTTCCATAAGAACATCTTAATTTTTGGGGGCACTTTCAACTTCCATAGGGATGACCACCAAAGTTCTGTGGCTGCCATGTTGGATGACTCTGCAATGATCTTCTCTTCAATTGCCAGCTTGTAGCCACTTCTAACATTGTATTCACCATTCCTAAAATAGTGCCAAAGAATACGGTCAGGCATAGGGCTGTCTCCACAAGGGATTTGAAGAACTAGGTTAGCATCATCATTATTGAAAATGTTTCTTATAAATTCTTCATTCCAAAGGCCAGAACCCAGCTTCAATTCTGAAACACGCAGATCAGGAGGAAGGTGGGGCTTATCAAACACTTTGAAACTTCTCGGTCTTGGTAACCAGGGATCTTCAAGGACTCTTACTTCCTCTCCATCACCAATCCTCCACCTAGAACCCTTCTTGATTATCTCCTTTCCCCAGATAAGACTTCGCCAAATTGTTGAAGCCTTTCGACCGCAATCCGCAGAAAGGAGGTCATTGTTAGGGAAGTAGCAGGCTTTGAGGACTTGCCCACAAAGGGAAGTGGGGTTTCGCAACATTCTCCAAACTTGTTTTGCGAGGAGCGCTTGATTGAAAAGTTCCAAGTTCCTAAAACCAAGGCCCCCCCGCTCTTTCGGAAGGCATAACTTGTCCCATTTACACCAATGGATCTTCTTCTTCTTTTCCGTAGAGCCCCACCAAAACCTTGCAAACATACTATGGATTTTGTGTATTATGTTCTTGGGAAGTCTAAAGCAACACATAGTATATGACGGGATTGCCTGTGCAACAGCTTTAATAAGAGTTTCCCGTCCAGCCGCTAAAAACATGTGCGCCTTCCAACCTCTGAGTTTCTTCCAAACCCGATCTTTGATGACATGAAAAACACCTTTCTTGTTTCTACTGATGGAGGCAGGGAGGCCAAGATACATACCAAAACTTTCGACCATCTTGACTCCAAGGAGCTCTGTCAGTGAGCTTTTAGTTGCTTGACTCACCGACTTGCCGAAGCAGACCTCTGACTTATGAAAATTGATGAGTTGACCCGACGCCTTTGAATACAACTCTATAAGCTCTTTAAAATGGGCACACTCTCCCTTGTTAGCCTCACAAAAAACGAGGCTGTCGTCAGCGAAGAATAGGTGGGAGACTGAGAGACCGCTGTTGCCGAAGTTGATTCCATTCAGCCTCCCATTATTTTCTGCATTCTTAATTAGTCCGAAAAAGGCTTCAGCACAAAAGAGGAATAGAGAAGGGGATAGAGGGTCCCCTTGTCTCAAGCCTCGTCGTGGAACCACATTGCCATGGATCTCTCCATTAACCAAGAAGGAATACTGCACCGTAGAAATACAATGCATGATCTTAGAAACCCACTGCTGCCTATGTCCGAGCTTGAGCATGACTTGTTCAAGAAAGGACCACTCAACTCAGTCATAGTCTTTTGCCATATCAAGCTTAATTCCCACTTTATTGCCATTCGCCAAGTAATTTCTCTTCATACCTATGATCGCATTGTCACGTATATTATACTTTCATTAGAATACATAAAAAGAAAAAGTGACTAGTCTCTTGTAAAATACTCAGAAGAAAGTGACTATATCTTATCTTTTAATATAGCCTAGAGGCCTACAAACACAAAGCTTGAGTACTCATAATTTTCTAGCCTCCTAGGTAGGTTATTATCATCATCTTTCCTTCAATTCTCACTTATAAACCGGATTCAATATTGGATATAATCTGGTTATTTCCCCTCCAATTTATAATGTCCTCATAATTTAATGTAGATTCTACTTTTCCATTACACCAATTCCTTCAATATCTAGTTCTGATGTGACTTGTGTCATGTTTTCCCAACCCACTATCAATCTTCTACCCTATTTTGCAAGGGTGGAAATTATCAAAAATGCATAAACGACATTGTTGTCTCTCAATGGTAAGTATAAAGATCAGCAGGAACTGTTTCACGAAAGCATAAAAGTGTAGCATATGATCATCAGTCAAGAGACCATACTTCAAAAAAGAAGTAAAACATTTCGAGTTAGCTCAGAAAAACGAAACATTTTGATAAATAGACAATCATAATGAAGAAAATATAGAATCCAAAAAAATTATTTAAATTAAAATATGGGGAAAATGATTGTTGAATTTCAACGAAAGAAAATAAAACACAACTGCCCACTTTCTCCAAATTAATTTTGCAGTGAACTCTTTCGGAAAATATGCACAGAGTTTAGCACAACACCGATACAAACAATTCCTGCTTTAATTTATTAATCAATAAAAAAGAAGAAAAGAGAAATAGTAAACATTATACAACAAAAACTTCTACACTAATGGACACAAACGAACAGATAAAGATTGTGGATCTGACAGTCTCAACAGGTTGTGGAAGTTATTTCATTACTCATTGTAGTTGAAAATTGAACACTGATTAACTACCAACTTATTTTCTATCATTTATGCTCATCCACAATCGCCCAAATTGCTTGCTTAGCATCTAAAAAACAAGAAATTAAACAATAGTATAAGAAAACCTAATCTTAATGATTAACATTTAACCATAAACACTCTCTTCAACCAAATATGATGACTCAAATCAAAAATGCATTCACGACACTATTATCTTGACAGACAATATAAATAAAAGGACAAGAATAAATCTTTTCATGAAAGCATAGACCTGAAACCATTTCTCATTAAAAAGTCTTCTGGCAAATGATCATCAGTCAAAACAACATAAAACATTTTGCAAAATAGACAATAAAAAAATGAGAAAAATATACAATCCATTCATATATAGCGAAAAAAGATAATCATTGAAAATGGGATATGGGGAAAATGATTGTTGAATTTCAACCAAAAGAACATGAAACACAACTGCCCACTTTCCCCAAATTAATTTTGCAGGAAACTCTTTCGGAAAGTGTGCACTGAATTTAGCACAACGCCGATACACACAATTCCTGCTTTAATAAATAAAGAAAAAAAATGAAATAGCGTATGAAGAAAAGCTTATACACAACAACGAAAGAGCAGAGATGAAGATTACGATTCTGACAGTCTCGTTAGGTTGTGGGAGTTTATATAAAAGCACTGCAGATGAAAGAAGGTTAGGGTTTTCACAAAGCCATAATGATTGGGCCTTCCTCAGCCCATTAAATTCAAAAGTCTTTTTATTGATCCTCCCATTGACAGAAAATAGGGGTTTTTATAAAAATATTGGATTTTTGGCAAAAATTTACAATTTTACTATCACACCGAATTTTTTACAAAAATACTATTTCTTTTATAAAATAACCGTAAAACAACAAAACAGAACAATTAAAATAACAGTGGAACAACAAAAAAATAAGAGTAGAATAACTGTGAAAACTTAATACAATACATAGTACAAAACTTATACAGTATTTTTTAAAAAAATTCTGTCTCACAGTAAAAAAGTAAAAAAAATAAGAAATTTCAGTGTGTGGTGTAAAAAGCCCAAACTAATATTATGGACTTTTTGGGTCACTAAATTCGTAGGGTGTTCATCAAATACCTCATTCAATTTAATCCAATACAATTTATTAAAGAGGAAATTAAACTCTATACCCTTTTTATATTGTCCTCTTATTTTTACCTTCTTTTTCAAAGTCTATCATTTTTATCTCTTTTATTAAACATTGTACCAATTTTGCCCATGTCACTTCGAGATACTCTCCATGTGACTCTCTTATGTCAGGGTATTTTGGGTACAATACATAAAAAAAGAGGTATGTCTCAAATAAATATAAAATTAGAGGTAAATTTGATTAATTGATTAATAAAAGGGATATTTTTCAACTTACCCCTTTATTAAATGTGTACAAATTTAATTGAATTAGAAAATTTAAAATCTATACTTGTGTGAATTGAATATTAATTGATATGTAAAAGTAAATGATTTAATCCACACATATTTATGCATGTTTAAAAAATTTATATATACAATTAATATTTTAATACAAAAAAATAATAATTTATGATTAAATTTGTATTCTATTATTATATATATGAAAAATATAATTTAAAACAAAATTAATCATTTCTTTCAACACAACATCTTTTTTAGTTGAATTAATTATTTTATTTATTTTAATTTATTGGTGGAAACATAAAAGAACAATAATTTGTTTTGTTTTGTTGTTATTTATGTGAATTTTTTTTAATAAATATTAAATATAAGGGTGTTCATCTAATCCAATCCGCATTATTTTACTCATAATGTATTTGATCCGCATTAAGTGTGAATTTAATATTTGGGATTTAATTCAATCGGTATAGTAACTCAAATCCAATCCAATCTATAAAAGTGCAGATCGAATTAGTTATTTTTTTATATGAAATTACGTAATAATTTTTTTTTTTTAAATATTTTTTCAGCATAACTAACAACAAAATTAAATAAATTATTAGATTTTAAAATTACTATTATTTACATTGAAATGTTAATTATATATAATTTTTTAATATATATATATATATCAATCTGTATGGATTGGATTAGGTCGATTACTATTACATGTGAATCTACATTTAATCTGCACAAGTACAAAGTTTAGACATTCCAATCCAATCCATTTCTCATAGGTATGGATATCTGTATTTTGTGGATTGAATTAGATTAGATCTGAGTTAATTGTTTAATGAATACCTCTATTAAATAATTGAATATTAAAAAGTAACAAATTTAAAATAACTGATTCAATTCACACTTTTGCAGATTTGATTGAATTAAATTTGAGCTATTGCGCGGATTTGATGAGATCTAAAGTATAAAATCTGCACTTAATGTAAATTAGATGCACTATGAACAAAATAGTAGGGATTGAATTGGATTAACAACTCTAAGCAAAATTGTGACATTTTACTTTCTTCAATTAAAATTTCAAAAAATGATCTAGTGTTTATAATCTTAAATTATGTTTAAAAAATTAGAGTATGAATCCTCCATTTTCCCTGGTCGAATGAAAAATTTAATTAATTTTTTAAATTATGAATATACTTGTATTAGTTATTCCGATTTGGGCCATTAAATAAACAATATACATAACATCTTGCACTTTTTTGAAAAGGAAAAATTAAAAACATGCACTAATTGCAATCAGAACCATGGAGGGATCACTATTTTGTATGAAGCTCCTTACCCTACTTCCAGAATTGAGTTATTTTGTATGAAGCTCCAATCCAATTGAATTGAGTCATCCGATCCATTGGATCGGATCGGATCGGATGACTCAATTCAATTGGATTGGATCGGATGGAAAAATCCAATATCCAATAAATAATTGGATTGGATCGGATGGGTCCAAATCCATTGGATGTGATCCAATGAACACTCCTACCTGGAAGGAGAAACCATTGCTGTCATCCAAGATTGTGAGCAAGCTAAGGAAAGATGATGCAAACCATTGGTGGATTTACCCCACAATGGCTTGCAACCCCATGATTGGTCTCTTGCCCAATTAATTTTAGAGGCCCTCAGGCTTATTAACTCTAAAGAGAGATCGCAATGACACCAATATTATCAAATCCTCAACTATAAAAGTACAAAATTATGCAATATAAATTCATTTAATCATCCCAAGAATAATAGTTTATCTTACTATACCAAATGCCATGAGTGTTCAAAGACTTACAAAATTATAAAACAAAAAAAGCAAACTAATCAAATACTCAACAGGAGCAAACTGTATAGCAATAACAGATACACAAATCAAAGAATAAGAAAATTTAAAGAAATTGACGAACGATCCTAAGACGACGAATATATCATTGCTTTGGTCCAGAAATGATTATTTCAAGAACAACTTCAGTACCAATTCAAGGCCATAGCAGGAAAACAATGCAAGCACAAACATGACAAAGAAAGATCTAAACATGGAAAGCTGCCGAGCCTGAGATAATTTAGAGGTTCTGATCAATAAGGTAATCTCCCAACCTCTCAACGATTATATTACATTGTCCTGGAGTCATTGGTTCATCATAAATGCCAAAAATCATAGCTGCACCGGTTTTCTTCACAGTGATGCCACCAGCACCCTGAATCATAAAACAACATTAGTAAGACTTCACATTGCATACTTGTTCACGCTCAGCATCAAATGTCAAGGCAAAAATGGGCCTTCTTATTATAAACTGTTCTCTTCCCCCCTCCTCCCAGGTTGGGTGTGCTAGTGTGAATATAAGTTATAATGGACCTAATAATTCACTACAGATGTCAAATAGAGTTAGCTAATAAAACTTTATTCAACTGGCATCTATCTGTTTGTGTTTTGTAGAAGTGCTTAATTTTAAGTAGTCTCCTAAAGAGACGGAATAAAAAAAGGTCAGCCGCTTGTATGAAGTGGTCCACAAGTGGGACTCATTAAGATCTGTTATATTCCTTTGAGGGCATAGGTTTGTAGTTTTAGCAGCAAGTGATCTGTAATCTACGTGCACACACACTCGTCACTCGTAAAGCAGCAATTTATTATATAAATAGCTAATTTTTTTTAAACAATGACCGAATTACTGCTTTAAAGCATACCTATTCAACCAGGCATAAGAAAACAGATGTAATGTAATATGAAAATTAGTTATGTATCACATAATGAAAGAAAACGATTGTAGGATGTAGACCAAGGAATAGGACAAACCTTCTTTCCACGAATGACAGCTCCTTGTTCACCCATAATAACCATGTACTTGATGCCACCTAGGTGCAATCCAGTTGGGGCAAGAGACCCAGGTTCATCAAAATCTTTCATGATTGCAGCAATTTCTTCAGGCTTAAACTGCATAAAGGAAATAAATTTCGTCACTGACTGTATCAATCAGAGTTGAATTAATAAAGTTATCACAACTTGGTTGTAAAATTGAGTTTTTCAACTCTCATGTCCACGATCAGATAATTTCACCATCCAATAAATATTCACCCAAAACACCCATCGTTACTACTAATGAAAGGTGCAAAAACCATTAAATTCAATAAATTATGCTCCGGACTGACAACACACATATAAGTGTATACATGTTTTAAAAAAAATTTCTACTTAACATAACGATTTCAATTTTCAAAATCATATTGAACAATGATCCAGTGAAAGAAATAAAAAAAAATTGTATAAGTTTACAAAATGACACAATCCATTTAATTTATGGTTGGCGATTTCGAATACACTCCATACTTCACCAAACCAATCAATCATATTACTGGTAATCGAAATTCGAAACTACTCACATCCAACACTAACCGATTAGAAAGAAGAAAAAAAAAGTGCAAAGGAAAATGGAGAAAGAACCTGAGGAAAGGTGGAGCTCTGAGCCCAGACACTACCGTCGTGGCCGATAATGGCGGCGGCAGTGAGATGTTGACCATCGATATCACACATGAGATGGTCATCGACGTAAGATTGCCAAGACATTATTTTGCGATTGAATTGAATCCTCCCCCACCTCAGTCCTCACAGTTGATTTGTTAATTTAATTTTGTTGTTTTGGGGGGGTTTAAAGAGAGGAAGATGGAGGAAATCAATTAACGTGGGGTGTGGGGCCTAGTTGGTGGAATTCGACGACCGTTATCATTACTGTCGTCGGTGATCTCATCATCTCATCTCACCCGTTCATTACACCTTCTTTCAATGAGTGCCGTTCACGTTCGCCTTTCATTCACATATTCGACACGTGGCAATAGATGCTTCATGGTTCAGATTCAGCTTATGCATGTGACCTCACGTGATTCTCTTCCTTTATACTATATCTGTCTCCAATTGCTTTTTCTCTTGAAAAATAAATGCGGTTTGGTAACACTTTTGTTTTCTAATTTTTTAATTATAAAATGAAAGTTAAATTTTTGTTTTTAAAAATTTTATTTTTGAAAAACAAAAATACGTTCAGTAACTACTTTTATTTTTCAATTTTAAAAATAAAAAACAAAAGTGTGTTTTGTTAAAGTTTATTTTTATTTTTTAATTTTATTTAAGTCGGATCTAGGTCTGAGTTCAGATACGGATTCAGATCATAGGTTGGGTACAGTGCCAAGGCCGTGGGGGGAATTTGGGTTCGGGTCTGGTCGGAGTCCAAAATATTGATTAAGAAAAAAAACTGTTTAAAAAAAATATTGAAAGTAACTTTTTTTTGTTTTTAAAATTTTGATTCTCAATTAAAAAATTAAAAAGTGAAAACAGTTTTATAGAACATGTTTTTGAAAAATATTTTTACTTTTTTTATTTTAAAAATAGAAAATTAATTAAAAAAGTATTACAAAACACCACCTTTACTCCATAATAAAATTTCTAATTAATTTCTTTTTAAAAATAATAATAATAATTTAAATAATTAAATATTAATATTTTTAATTAGATTTATTCAAATACCATTCTTTTCATTTTTCCTTTCTTTCTATCTCTTATCTTCCTCGCATCACTCAGACCCTCCAAACCTACCTAGTCAGGCACCAAGACCACTAATCATCACTACCAAAATACTAACTTTTGGCCCAATCTTTACAAAAATACTACCACACGGCAAAAATAACTTTTATATTGTCTTGGCCAATTTTTTTTTTCTTTTATAATGTAAACACCAAAAAAAAAAAAAATGAGGCCTCCATCTTTTATACCCACGGACAGAACCACCACGAAAACACCAGAACAATCGATAAAAAAAATTAATTACGGTGAGATTGAGAAAAAATAATGAAATCGACGTCAAATAAATAATCATGGCAAAGCAACTGTAAAATAACACTAAAACAACTCAAAAAAAAAAATGATTAAAAAAGCTACAAAATATTCTGCAGAGCAATACCAAATGCAATAGCAATTATATTTGGAAGCCCAATCTTAAAAAATTATAACAAAAAAACTATTAAAACAACACAAAAACAAATATAGAACAATAGGTAGATATAACCACTTAGAAAAACATAAAAGAACCACACACCTCAAAGCTTTTTTTCTAGTGAGCTCGTCAAATGTATTTTTAGGATAACCAAAATAAAAAAACACAAAATAACTATAGAGAAAGAAGAAGAAATGTATTTTATAGCCTCCATCTTCCACACTAACGGATAGAACCACCACAACACTACGAGAACACCCAGAAAATAATCATTAATTCCAGGAAGATGGAGTAAGAACAGTAAAATCGACGTTAAAAAAATAAATTATGGAAAACAACAGTAAAATAACACTAAAACAAATAAAACAAAATAAAAGAATAAACAGTATACTGCAGTATAAAATTTATAAAAAAATACAGTAAAAATATAAAAAATACCATCTGACAGAATTTTTTTAAAAAAATGACAAAATTCATTTTACATGTAAATTTCCCTTATTCTCGTGGAGCATAAAGTGTCAAGGGCTGTTGCAATTTAGCAAGAGTTTTGGGCCTGATTATAGGCCCAGAGCGTTTTGACTTAGGGGTAAGTTGAAAAATGCCTCCTTTATTAATCAAGGGCTATTTACAAAAATATGGGAAAATAAAGATAAGTTTTGATATATATGGCATAAAAACTTAATTACACTAAATATGGTATTTTTTTAAAAAACTTACAAATATGGGAAAAAGTCTTGAGTAATGCCATAAAAAACTTAAAATTTGTGTTTCTTTTTATTTATTTTTTCTTTTTTTAAAAAATAAAATACTAAAATAAATAAAAAATGATCTCAACTATAGATATTATTTTTTTTTACAGAAATTAAACTTGTTTTTTTTTTATTTAAACTACTATTTTTTTTCTTTGTTTTTTTGTTAAAAACTAATTATTTCATTAAAAGCAACAGAAAAAAAAAAAAAAACCAGTTTCATCAACATCATCCTGAAGAAAAAACAATATAAAAAATTATAATCTAAAGATAATATAAACTTTAAAAATCAGTTTCATCAACATTGAAAGAAACTATTAATTTCATTAAAAGAATAAAAAAAATAGTTTCATTATGTTATTAGAATTTTTTTTCAAGTTACTTTTTTATTATTTTGTTTCTAGGTTGGAAACTTACACTTATATTTTGTTATTAAATTATTGGTAGGCATTATGTGTTGTTTTGATTATATTTGTGATTAGTATTTTTTTTTTTTGTATATTTGTGTGTGTGTGTATGTTTTTATTTGATTGTCTGATGAAACTGGTTTCAATTAACTTTATTATTAACATTTGTATTTTGTTATGATTTTTTATAACGTCAAAACTGGTTTCACATGTCGAAACTGGTTTCACATGTTTTAACTATTCTGTAATGGGGTTGCTCAATTTTTATGATATTATTATATATTTTTTCGTTTGTATAAAACCAGTTTTATTATTGTATGATATTTGAACAACAATTTTTATTTTATTTTAATTAATCAGTTTCTGACATACATATTATTTTATTATTTTCATAACTGGTTTTTTTAAGTAATTAATTTTTTTTTATTGTTGTTCATAATTGAGTTTTATTCAATTTTTTATTAATTTATCTCAAGAAACTGGTTTTTATTTGTTTGTTTTTATTTTGGTTGTTTTACTAACTGGTTTCTCACATTCCACTGTTTTTTTTTTGTTATTCTTTTATGGTTTTTATTGCACTTTTGTCTCTTTAATTTTCTTTGTTTCTTTTTTTTCTCTTTGATTTTAATTTGTGATTCTCTTTGTTATATTTGCTGCATATTGTATGTTTAAATTAACTCTAATTTTTGAGCAAGCAAATAAAAAATTAAATGCCAAAATAAAGAATGAAGTTAGAAGTTTGATTATTAGGTATTGATATAAATTTTATATGTTCGAAACTGGTTTTTAAATTTAGTATCGTTAATTTGTAAAAGTTTAGTTATTAGGCATTGTGTATTTTTTATTATGTTATTGTTGAAACTATTTTTTTTTTTGCCTCTTTTAATGAAATAATTCGTTTATTTTAATATTGATGAAACTGGTTTTTAAAGTTAGTATCGTCTTTAGATTGTAATTTTTTTCATTATCTTGTTGATGAAACTATTTTTTGTATTCTTTAAATGAAATTATTAGTTTCTTTCAATGTTGATGAAACTAGTTTTAAAGTTTGGATTCTTTTTAGATTATGATTTTTTATATTGTTTTTTTTTTCAGGATGATATTGATGAAACTGGTTTTTTTTTTTCTGTTGTTTTTAATGGAATAATTAGTTTTTAACAAAAAAAAAACGAATAGTAGTTTAAATAAAAAAACAAGTTTAATTTTTGTAAAAAAAAATGAAATATAAAAATGTACACTTATTATATATATTAAGAGAAAAAAATTAGGTTGAGAAAAAAATTGAAAAAAAAAAGAGAGACACAATGAGAAATTAGAAAAAAAAAATAGAGAGAGATAAGCGAAAGAAAGAAAAAAAAAAGTAGCAACTGACTTAAAAGTTGAAAAGAAAAAAGAGAGCCAAAATTGACTAAAAAATATATAAAAAAGACAAAAAAAAAAAAAACTTTTTGAAGTTTCAATAAGTAAAAAAGAAAAAAAAAATTAATAAAAGTATAAAAGTAAAATGTTCTTATCAAATTAAAAATGTAATGTTTGAAAAAAAAATGTAGTATTTGGTGTAAATTTTTCAAATAAAAAGAAATCTTAAAATGTAAGTGTAAAATAAATTAAAAAAATAAATAAAACTAATTAAGCTAAAAACAAAAACATAAAATATGGGATTGGATAATAAGTTTATAAAAATATGGCATATTAAATACCATAAAAAACTTAAATGTGAAAAAATGCCATAGAAAAGTGGCAAACCTAAAAATGCCATATTTTTCTAACTTTGTTATGAAATACCATATTTCATGTAATTTTCACATTAATCAATTAACCAAATTTTTCTCTAATTTTATATTTATTTGAAATATACCTCTTTTTATATGTATTGTACCCAAAATACCCTGACATAAGAGAGTCACATGGAGAGTATCTTGAAGTGACAGGGACAAAATTGGTACAATGTTTAAAAAAAGAGGTAAAAATGATAGACTTTAAAAAAGAGGGTAAAAATAAAAGAGGACAATATAAAAAGAGTATATAGTGTAATTTCCTCTTTGACTTACCACCTACCAAACAGTGCTGGATACTCTTGATGTTAACCACTCACTATACCAGCTTATAAGAAGCTTTATACATACATGCCACTTTTAAATTGCCTTTTTATATGAATACCACATATTATTTCTACTTCATTATTGTACTCATCACTTATCTCTCCTTTTTAAATCATTTTTTTTTTCTGAGAAATTTTTAAATCATATATATTTTTTTTCTTGATTTATCAAGTATCTAACATAACTTTTCATTTGATCACATTTATTTATTTGATAAAATGTCGTTTATTAATTGAGAAAATTAGGATTTTAAAAAATGTATACTATGACATTTTTAGGTTTGACCAATTTATTTGGGCTCATAAAATGAGTGGGCCCTAGGCGCAGACCTAGCCCGCTTATGTCTAGGGCCGACCCAGATTATAACTCATATTGGAAGGGTTATTTTAAAGAGGAAATTACATTGTATACCTATTTTGCTTTATTTGTTTTAATTTTTACCTCTATTTTCATATTTTTTTTTTAGATATACCCACTTTTATGGATGATGTCCCTATTAGATCACTTAGGTTATATAAATTATATGCTAGACTTAAGTAGAGAGTGAGAATATATTAAACAATCTACTTAAAAAAGTGGGTATATTTTAATAAAAAAATAATATGAGAACATTTTTGATTAATGGATAAAAAAAAAAGTATTTTTCATCTTTATCCCTATTTTAAAAATTTTGAACTATAATTTACCTTTGTAGCTATTAAACCTCATGATGAGACTTATTAATTATTGTTATACAGCAATTATGCACTATTTTTTCTCTCTCTCTCTCTCTATATATATAAAGAAACTTGTAACAAATCAATTTTATTTTGTGGCAAAATCCAAGTTAAGAGGGAGATGTTTTTGACAAGTGAACCAAAGGAAAGAAAAGCAATACAAAGTTAAATATTCAACTAATGTAGTACATTGGGTCAGGCAATTTGAAGGTCCTAAGGCCAATGTTTGTACCCAACAGATCACTCCATTGATCTCCCATATTCCCAATAATTTTATATCCCTCCTTCTCCAATATTTTCCTCTGAGCTGATTTGTACTCAGCTGCTGGTTTCCCTACAAAATTCTTTCCCCTGCAAATGCAAATGCAACAGGTTCAATATTAATTATATATTTATTGTGCTAACAAAATAAAAATATACAAGTTACATATTACACTATCAGGGATATGACACTTAACAACATAGAGAGTATAGAGAGTGTTAGATACAATGTCTTTGAAATTTCGTTGCTTGCTTCATTATTAACCAAACAAATCTCACGAAATTCAAAGCTAATAATATTAAAATATTGAAATTATAATTAATGAATAGAGAATGTATAGATATATATTTTATTAGCTAGATTATTAGGTGGAGCATGTATTATAATTACTTGAGTAAAAGCTTATCCCAAGAGTTGTATCCAACACTTCTAAGATTGGTCTCGGTCACAGTTCTTTGGTCTTCAGTTCTACCAGTGAGAAATACAATTTTAACCTTCAAACGAACCAACTTTTTGTACAGTTTGAGACTCTCTGGTAATGCTACAGCTTTTCCAGTAAAAACCCATTCATTGAACGACGTCGCATTGAACCGCTCCACACTGCACCCACGTATAGTTTCAAATTTCTAATTAGAACCCATAAATTAATTAAACAAGAAAAGTAATTAATTAATTTATACCCGAAGCCATGTTGGGCGTAATAAGGGAGATTAGAGAGCGTAGTCTCATCTATGTCAAAGACCCATACGACGTCGTTGGCGGCCTTCTTAGAAAGATTGAGGGTCTTAACGTAAAGGAAAGCCTCATCATTTATGGCTTTTGAGTCTTTCCTATACTGATCGCCAAGCATGTAGTGACCCACGTAGTCCTCACAGGCCACAGGAATGGTTTTCCAGTTGATGATGCTGTTCGTTTCCACACCGTATCGCCAACTCAGGCACGATACTCCCTTCACATGGCCCCCACCAGACCCTGACTGTGGCCTCAGCAAGTGAATTTGGTTGCTGATTACAGGAAAATCTGAACCTTTCACCTTTGCCACTACAAAAATATTAATCGAAACAAACAAGACCAGTAACATTATTGATCTTGACATCATTTATTACTATGTATATGTAATTATAGAAATGATCTGTGAATTCAATTTGATAGGACTTGCTTATTTTTGGCTTCTTAAATAGCCTTCAATTCGTTCTTACATTATTGTCAAGTGGACAAAAAAGTATACTTTTATCATATTTTATGAGTATTATTATCATATGCTTAATCTTTTAAATTAAAATATGTAAGGTTAATTAACCATCAAAATACCCATTAAAAAAAGATAGTGTTTGTTGAGTATATGTAGCAGTAATTAGTTAAATTAATATTAATTGGTTAGAATATATTCATATTAGCTAGACTACTGTCTAAACAAAAACAAGATATTCGATTTTTTAAAATAATTAAAGTTGATCAACCACGTGATCAGGATGACTCCTGTCTAAACATGTGTCAAACTATTAATATTATATTTAATATAATAATAAAAAAGAATGTTACATGTAGATTATATTAATTAATTAAGCTTAGCTAGATCCATTTATACTTTATTGAAGTTTGAAAGATAACTTTTATATTTATATATTTCTGAATGTGCACCTCGTTTGAATAATATTGCTATATATATATAATCAAGGACATATTGCTGTTCGAGAAAAATACTTAAAAACACACTTGAATTTTTATCTCATTCATTTGACGTGTCTTTAATTTATTTGGATTAAGTAATAATAAATATAGCCATGTAACAGTCAGTAATTATATTTTTATTTTCAAAATAAATAAATAATAATTTTTAGGAAAATTATACTATATATTATTTTTTTTATTTTTTTTTCACAAATTTACGGTTTGGGTTTCTAAAGTAGTTGCAGCTCTAGTTGTAATAGGAGTTTCTATACGATTTTTTGTTGCAATTTAAGTTGCAGCGCTAGTTGCAATATTTTATATAAATTCCGTAAAAATGTAAAACAAAAAAAAAACGGTTTTAAAGTGTAAAAATAATAATAATAAAAAAAACCCTAATTTTTAATGAGATTATAAAAATGAAAATTATTATTTCACACCTTTTTAATTAATATTAATTTCTTATGTGGAAGTTGATAGTAAATTGCATCAACTAATACAATGTGTACTTCATTTGATATATCCCTTAACAGTTAATACTCTTAAATACACAAGCACCACATAAGTCATCAGCCCAATATTGCTCAAACATACCGGTCAGAATTTGGATACATATATATACTGGGTTTTAAATCTACACATCCTCATTAATAAACAATAATATAACTAATTAAAGGCATCATCATTCATTCAGTACTGGACAGTTTAGATAATGGATATGGCCACATGTTACATATCTCATTTGTTATTATTTTATTCCTATTTTGGTATACTCAAAATCTGAATTTTAATGGATATAATAAAAATTGAAGACATTCATTTGTGGTGTAATAACTGCAACTTTAATCTTTGTCGCAACAATAATTCGATCACATACAATGATCAAATTCCTCTCACCTTTCTTTTTACCTTAAGAGAAAACTCAAATCTTTTTTAATTTAATAAAGCAAAGGCACAAATCTTAATATATAATAAGCTACCATGTGGGTAACTTGAGTTTGGATTTGGTAGATATAATATAATGATGATGATCATATGTAAGCGACAAATATATAGTTTTGTAATATTAATTAACCAATGTAGTACATAATTGGGTCGGGCAACTTGAAGGTCCTATGGCCTGTGGTTTGTGCCTAATACAATTTTTAAAAGTGTTAAATATTTTTATATCATCTTTACTTGAGTAAAAGCTTCTCCCAAGTGTGGTATCACTGCTACAAAAGTCAGAATTCGTGACGGTCTTAAAAATATTTTTTTAAGACCGTCGCTAAAAAAATTTAGTAACTGTTTAAAGCTGTCGAAAAAATTAGTATTCCCAACGGTTTATAACAGTAATTACAGGCGACGGTTTCGATTGAAATTCGTAAAATATATTGGACCCTTATAGGCGACAGTTTAAACTAGGGGTGTTCATCCGATCCAATCCGCATTTTTTTGGTCAAACAACATCCAATCCGCACTAAGTGCGGATTTCATATTTTGGATCCAATCCGATCCGCATAAGAGTTTAAATCCAATCCAATCCAATCCAATCCGCAATAATGCGGATTGGATCGGTTATTTTGGATCGGTTACTTTTTTAATAATAAATTATTTAATATTTCATAGAAAAAAAAATTAAAAAAAGACTATTGTTTCTTAATCTCCAATACTAATCTATTTTCATCTCTATTTATATACAAATTAAACCAATATACATATATATCAATATATATATACTTATTTTTAGATTTACACTAAAATATATATATATATCTAATTACTAAAATAAATAAACTAGTATATATATATTTAAACTTTATGTGTATGTGTCTATGTGGATAAGAATTATTTTTCTTGTATTTTTTATTACAAAATAAATAAAATGCACCAACTCAATATATTACTAAAAAAGATTAAGAAATTACAAGTTTGTGTCTTTTTTTAATTAATATATATTACATATTATAATTTTTTAAAAATATATATAATTAAGTGCGGATTAGATTGGATCGGTTACTTTTTGAGGTCAAACAACATCCAATCCGCACAAGTGCGGATTTTAAATTTTTCAATCCAATCCAATCCGCACAAGTGCGGATATCCGCATTTTGCGGATTGGATTGGATTGGATCGTGCGGATTGGATTGGATCGGATACTTTGTGAACACCCCTAGTTTAAACCGATGGGTATAAAAGCTCAATAAAAAATTGTTACCTACTTCTTAATTACCACATTTCTCACGTGTCCACCTACTTTTTTTCTATTTTCCACATGCCTACCTATTTATTCTCCATTTCCCACACCCTAAAAAAAAATCTTAACTTTCCAAAACCTCCACCACGCATCTGCACCATCGCCCTCCTCTCTTGCCGTCTTCCTCCCTCTCTCGATCTCCCTTTCTTCTCGTCTCTCTCGTCCATCGATCTCCACCACCCCTTCTCCCGTCGGTCTCCCTGTCCTCTTCGTCGGACCACCACCACCTTCCGTCGGTGTTCCTCTCATCTCCATCTCATACGTCGGACTACCACCACTTCCCGTCTGTCTCCCTCTCTCTCCGAGCTCAGTATAAATACATTTGTTTATTAATATACTCTTTTATTTATTATATATATTTATTTTGTTATTACATAAATTTAATGTGTTTTAAAGTTAGTTATTGTAATAAAATTAATTAGTTATTTTATTTTAAATTAGGTAAAATTATAAAACTAGTGCAAGAAAAAAAAATAGGGAAAAATTTTTCTGCCATGTATTTTTTTTTTTACATTCCCGACAATTCAAAACCGTTGTCTATAACAGGGTATAGGCGTCTCATTTTTATGAAGAGATCCATTATTGAACATCTATTATTAGCTGGTTTGGCAGACACTACAAATTAAATGCCAAAAGTTTTTTCGTGTTGTATGGAAACTATATGACACTGGCCGTGAAAATACTGAAGCTGGACATCTTATGGATAAAATGAAAACAATTAAGTATGATGAATCAAAAAGAGTGAGAGATTTTATTTTAAAAATTATGAATGTTCAACCCAAATTGAAAGGTCATATGATTCCTCTTTCTGATTCTTACATTATTCATCGTGTTCTTAATGCACTTCGTGTCCCTTTTAGCCTTTTCAAGACAACCTACACTTATAATAAAGCATAAATCGTCGATGACCTAATTTCTCAGTGTGTAGCTGAAAAAAATAAGCTAAAAAATGAGAAGATTGAATTTGCTATTTATGTTTCTCAACTCAAGTCCAACAAAAAAAAAAATTCAAGAATAAAAATAAGTATGCTTCTAAATAGAAAATGGTAATGACAAGGATCATACCAATAAACAGAAGAATAACAATAATAAGTCAAATTACACTATAATGTCAAGTGTTTTTTTTTTGGTGAAAAATTGAGACATCGGAGAACAGACTGTCACGGTTTTATAAAACTTGATTAGAAAAGAAGCAAGCGCAACCAAGAGCTAAGAGTCAAGTTATAGGGAGTCAAAGCTTAAAGTGGGCGATGATGTTGGAGTTGACGTAGGGCTGGCCCTGAAATTTAGTAGGCCATAGGCAAAAAATTATTTTTGGGCCCTTATTTAGAAAAGAAAATGTTATTTTTCAAAATCAGCAAAAAAAATTATGTAATTTTAAAAGGAAAAATTTTATTTTTGAGCCCCTGGACTAGGTGGGCCCTAGGCACAGGCCTAGCTTGCCTATGCCCAGGGCCGGCCCTGAGTTGACGTTATCTATGTTGATAAATTTATAATTCTTAAATTACAGTTTAGAGTTAAGATTATCTTAAGCAATACTTTCTTTGTATACTTTTAAAAGGAGTTTAATTTTGATTCCACTTTTAATTAAATAAGGATATTTTTTTTGCTTTTTGCCAATAGTAATGTTGACATTATAGGTTCCTTTACTATACTATATTTCTCTATATCATAGACTTTTGATCTCTAGTACATGAACCCTATAATACATTTATGAGAATTGCTAAAATGTACACTGATACCCACCATCGTGACATAACATTACTTATTTTATAGAATATTGTAAACTAATGGCAAGATGCTACCTAGCTATAACTAACAATGCTCTATATATAGATGAGTATGATCATCATTCAAATATTTTCTTATCATTTCTCTTCTTCTTTCATGTACATATTAAGTTCATGAACTAGCCGAATTAGGTTTTTTTTTTCTTATATGTTTTACCATAAATTGTAATTTTCTCTTAAATTTTTAGTCATAATTAATAAGCAGGATGCTGAATTTAAAATTTGTGCATGAAAATTAATTTATTAACTACATAATTTTTATCATAGTAATATTGGTGCCTCTTAGCATCATCGTAATTTCAGTTAATACAATTGAAGTTGAAGATATCTTTGAATCGTAGTTTTATTTGGTCCATATATAAAATGATAATGTACGTCCGGCTAGGATCGGATTTTAGTGGATTTATATTACATTAATTCTATCGTTTTCACCGTTGTACCTACTGCATATATTATATATAGGGTAAATACCATTTTGGACCCTCTCTTTTATAAAAGTTATCAATTGGATCCTGTGTTTTGTTAAATGACAAAATACAGGGTCCATTTTGTCATTTAACAAAATACAGGGTCCAATCTGTAACTTTTGCAAAATACAGGGTCTAAAATGGTATTTACCCTTATATATATATATATGCAGTCATCTTCTCTATTTTTATTTTCGATTTTTGGAAAAAGAAAATAAACAATACTTTAGTCATGTGGATGGAAACATTTTAAAGATTATGCGTACTCAGTCTCTCACCCAACCTACACACAGCAAAGATTAATAAATAGTCATCCATAGAATACAGCCAAAATTTGTAATGCACATGAAATAAATCTTAATTATTGCCTTCACTTTTTGATATACATACATACAAATAAAATTATTATTTAGATTTTTTACCAAAATATAAGCATTTTGGGAATGCACACTTTATGACTTTAATATTATATTTTTTTTTTTATTTTACACCATGAAAAAAAAAACCTTTTATTAGAAATGATATAATTGGGGCCTCAAAATAAAGAAGGTTTTGGACATTGGCACAGTCCAATATTTAGGCAAAAAATCTTATTATTATAATATTTTATTATTATTATTATTATTATTATTATTATTATTATTATTATTATTATTATTATTAGGCATTTTAATCTGATCAATACCATCTCATGTTTTGTATTGTAAATAATTAGTAGTTTCTCTCCTATTATTTATTAAATCAAATTACATTTTTTATAGTGCCTCTTAAACATTTTTCATAATATTTCCAGCTATAAAAACTCAATATTTGTCATTGACAATAATTACCTGGTGCGCCCTATGACTAGTGCGAGTACTCAGTTTTTATAAAAGAAATAATCAAATAATATAAGTGATTTTTTTTTTTTTGAAACAGAATAATATAAGTGATTTAATGATGTATAGATCTGTACTTTTTTTTTTCGTTTGGACGATGATGTATACCTAATTTTACATTTTAAGTGTGACCGTACGACTTTTATTGTGTGATTAAATTTAACCAATTTAAAAATTGTGTAAGAAAATTACAATTTAAGTATATATCTCTCTCAATCTATATAAAACTTGAGGATGACTGTATATTAATTTGTTTATGAGACATGGAAATTATATTTAAATGAATTCATATTGTCCGCAACTTTGGTCTGCTTAGCTATAATTGGTATATTCCGAGCTGGTCTTATTAGATGATGATAATAACTAAATAATGACAAAGTAAGCTTAGCTACACTCAAATTAAATAAGAAGATGTTTGTTTGTTTATATATATATATATGAAATTAATTTGTGTCTCGATCACCACATAATTAAATTGTGCCATCTATCATTATTTCTCTCCTCCAATTATTGTGCATCACCTCTTATGGTAGTAATTTTTAAAGCTTAAAATTATTTTGTCCCCACATTCAAACGTAGAATAGTTCTCAACATACATATTATTTATAGGAAAAAAAAGATTGCACAACATCCAGATCCAGTACAGTAGAATGTAGCTCTAGCTTATTCAAATTACAAATTACTTAGTAGTGGGGATATCTTAATAATTAGAGAAAGTAATATTAACCAATGTAGTACATTGGGTCAGGCAATTTGAAGGTTCTAAGGCCAATGTTTGTGCCCAACAAATCACTCCATTGATCTCCACTGTTCCCAATAATTCTGTATCCATCTTCCTCCACTTTCTTCCTTTGAGCTGATTTGTACTCAACTGCTGTTTTCCCTACATAATCACTTCCCCTGCATTGCAACAACCATAATTATTAGTATATATATATACACTTTGTTGGAAATCACGGGATTCTATCTCAAAATCAATTGGTGATGAGTGGAGTAGCCCATGTTTTTATATATGGCTCAATACTTTCACATTTAATTCATATGAGACAATATTCTCTAATATCCCCGGATATGGCTCTGATACCATGTTGGGAATCATGGAGTTCCATCTCAAAACCAATTAGTAATGAGTGGATTAGCCCATGTTCTTATATATGGCTCAATACTTTCACATTTAATCCATTTGAGACAATATTCTCTAATACACTCGACGACAATATGATTGAGGAGATCTTTTGTATCGAGTATGACATTTACATGAGAAGATTTTATTTTACCCTTTAAATTAAACATAATAACTAGTAGAAAGTAACACTATTAATTTTCTCACAGTTTATCATTAGCTAGTACTAATAATATTTAATTGGGGAGTAGGTAGGTGATGATATAAATTATATAAACTATAATTAATTCATTTAAAATATTTCTTTATGTATATACATATGTCTTTTTCCTTGTAAAAACATAAATAAATAAATAAATCCAATAATTATTTATATTGTCCAAATATAATTAGTAAGAACCACTATTTAGCTTAAAGTAGGCACTCTAAAGTCTAAATCATCATCCATTTTTTTTTAAAAAAAGAATATATATAGAGTATATATCTACTATAACTTTTCAAGCACCTTTAAAAAAAAAAGTAATTAAAATAAAAAAAGCTTCAATAATTAGACCGTGCCTATTGTAAGAGTGCCGCATGTAGTTTCGTGAGCTCCCAATAAACATATAATAATAATAATAATTGAGTGAATAATTTATTGCAACAACTCCAATATTATTTGATTAATTTATATTAATTAATGAATGAATTATATATACTTACTTGAGTACAAGCCTGTCCCAAGTGTTGTATCCAACAGCTTTAAGATTGGCCTCAGTAACATCTCTTTGATCTTCAGTTCTACCAGTGATAAACACAATCTTAACTCCCAAATTAACCAACTTATTGTAAAGCTTAAGACTCTCCGGCAAAGCTGGGGCATTTCCCGTGAAAACCCATTCATTGAACTTCGTTGCGTTGTATGGCACCGCCCTGAAATATATATTTTCAAATCACCAAACAATTACAATTTAGTTATTTAATAATTAATGACAGTACTTTGCTAGCTAGGTTATGCATGGGACCATAATATTATATATAATTACCCAAAGCCATTTTCGGCATAATAAGGTAAGTTAGAGAGAGTAGTCTCATCAATGTCAAAGACCCATGCGTCGTTGCCATTCTTGGAAATGTTGAGGCTACTAGCGTGGAAGAAAGCCTCTTTGTTAATAGTTTTAGAGTCTTTTCTGTACTGACTTCCCAACATGTAGTGGCCTATGTAGTCCTCACATGACAATGGAACGGTTTTCCAGTTGATTATGTTGTTCGTTTCCACACCAAATCGCCAACTAAGGCAAGACAATCCGTTCACGGGGGTGCCACCTGACCCGGACTTGGGCCTGATGAGGTGAATTTCGTTCGTTATAAGAGGATAATATGATGAACCATAGGCGCTAGCCACTAGAGTGGCTACAAAGAGCAACACTGGCATTATTATTCTTGACATTATAACTATATATTATCTAATAGCTACCAAGTTTATAATAATTTGATGTGTATTCTGTGTTACCAATATGTAGTTCTTATATAGGCCTCTCCCTCATATATTACCCTCACCCTCACCCATACGTCACATACGTGTTGATGATGAGTGACCTTAATTTATTTTGGTTGGGGTTTCGAAATATTTTTATTTTTAAATTTTTTAATTATAAAAATAAAAAATAAAATTTTACTTTTAAAAAATAAAAATACGTTTTATTATTAATTTTATTTTTTAATTTTAAAAATAAAAAAATAAAAATGTTTTCTACAAATTTTATTTTTTATTTTTATTTGTTGATTTTATATTTAAATCGTGTGTCGAGAGTTCAAGGTCTGGGTCCCAGTTAAGATTTGGGCCTAGATCCGAATCCGAGTCTCAAGATTTAGGTTGAGATAGAAAATTAAAATAGAGATTATTTCACAAAAACATAAAAACAACAAAAAAATTACAAAAATACGATTTCACGGAATTTTAAACATTTTTACGATTTTTTTGATTTTATTTATATAAAATACGGTCTTTTTTATGTTGTAATCTTGTTAAGTTATTGTTGATTTTTTGTTATATGTATGTTATTTTTTGTTGTTACTTTGATGCTATTTTGATGTTACTTTTATGTAATTTTTATGTTATTTTTGTGCTATTTTTTGGAAAACCGTAAAAATATAAAAAATATTCTTTGAACGTAAAAATATAAATATTTTACAAAAAATAGTGTCTTATGTAATTTTTTTATAAAATATTATTCCTTCACTCAGGCCATTGTTGAGACAGATAGCCTCGTTGGTGCAGAAGCCATTCGTAGTGCAGAGGTGTTTGTTTCTTCCTTCGGTTCAGTGGTGGAAGATTGCAAGAAAATTCTTGAGAGTTTGTCTAATGTTTCGCTTTTGTTTGTTAAGCGCTCTGCGAATTGTGCTGCGCATTTTGTTGCCCGACATTCTATTTTTCTAGCTGAACGCATGTTTTCTATTAATAGTGTTCCTATGGAGTAGATGTCTATCTTAAGAGCGATTGCTCGATTTAATAAAGAACACTTCTTTCAAAAAAAAATATATATTTTTATTTTTATTTTTTTATTTTAAAAACAAAAATTAATAAAAAAGGAATAATTAAACACCATTTATTTTTTCATATTAAAATATAAATATTACAAATTACAATTGATGGAGACATAATGGTACCCATGCGGTCATGCCTTTGTCTTTTCTATCGAGTCTCGTTGTATGATACAAATTATTGAATTCGGTAAGAAAAGTAGATACGATCGCCTATAAATTTGACATGCATATTTTCATCGTGTCTAATTTCTACAAGGGGGTTGTTAATAAATTTTACATAAATTGAGAAGGAGAGTGAGGGAGGGGTCAAAGAGATGGTTTAGGGAAATTAGGGGTTTCTTTTTTTAGTTTTTATTTTTACTCTTATTTATTTAGTAAAAATTTAACTTGAAAATTTTGTAACTTTTTCTATTTAAAAGATTTTTTAAATGATTAAAATATGTGAATCAATATAATTTTGACCTAACAAAATATAAGTTTGGGAGATTCCACTTGAAAAAATGTCTCAAGGTTAGTTATTAGAGTATGCAAACTTTAAGGGTTTCAATACTATAAAATAATACTTTGTGAATAGTTAATGGTATTTTTTAAAAAAATTATTATATATAATTATGTAAGATTAAGTACTTAATTACATTAATAGTGATATAATATTTTTTACATTGTTATTAGACATTAATAGTGCCTAACACTTTCTCTACCAATAACGATATTGACACATAGGAAGGTGTGATAAAACTAGTTGTTTTGTTAGTTAGCTTCTTGTGTATAGTTGTCAGGTTCTTGTACATAACTAACTTTTTGTTACAAGGTTGTTAGTTGTTTTTTACAGTTTTTCCTTATGTACCTGTAAATCTTTTCTCCTATAAATAAAGGATTGCATCACTAAGCCTTGTATCTTTTGCAAGCTTAGTTTTTCTTCTTCAGCTTGTATTGATAAGATCATTCAGGATGCCTTTCTCAATATCGTAACATTTCTCAATGTTATTTACGAACATGTAAAACTTGTCGTAATCTGTACTTGTGTAAATAAAATTTATATTTTTTTAATATACTGAATTTGGGTATATTTAAAATTTCCCCTTAAAAGATTAAGAATCGATACCTCACCAAGGACAGCTATTTTTCAGTGAATAGTATTAGGCCTATTTACGCGACGACCAAAACCCAATAAACGGAGGCCCATGCCGTTTTGCGAGGGAGTACTGTTAGGGATTTATAAAACACTTAAGAAATATATAAATCACAGATCTAAACATATTCATAAAGTGCTTTAATATAGAAAACCCTAAATCATAAATCTATAAAGCCTTTGCTAAATTAAAGAAGAAGATGATGATAAAAGATCAGCGGAAGCACTAACCTGAAGCCATTGTTGGAGATTGCAGAGAAGGTTTTGATCTTCCAAGAATACACTATTTTCTTAGGTATTTTCTCTGATGGGGAAGGAGAGAATACAGAAACCCTAGTGTTTCTTGGGGACCACTACCTATTTATAGAGTCATCTTAGAATAACTCTTGGCTATTTATAATTTGGCCCCTCAACAAATTATAAATTAACTTATGGTATCTACACATTAATTCCATGACACTTTAATACCCTTTTGATACCCATAACATAATTGGTCACTTAATTTTGTATCACACTTTATAATAGCATATACATTATACATATGTGCACACAAAAGGATTTTTAATCCAACAATCTCCCACTTGGGCAACATATGTTACCTGATAAATGTATAACCTTATGAGCTCAAAATTTGCTATTATGTAAAGGTATTTCAACAATCTCGTCCATCAACTATACCCATATAGGATCAAAGCGATTTTCGTCATATCAATCATGACTAAACCCATCAATGGTCACATATACAAATATAGCCAAATGACATAGATCAATCATGGATGTGTAGCATGAAAATTACATGCAATGTGAACCGAACATGCCTATTTCCAACTGGTCCTCCTTAAACCAAAGTGAGGTCAAACTTAAACATAACAAAACAGAGTGAATAAACTGAAAATTTTATTTCTGATCAGAAAATAACCAAATACATAAATGTCTTAAACAAACATAAAGCAAAGAAAATACAAACTCCCACTAAATCATGATATCCTCAAGCAAGACGACACCCATATGAGCAGTGTGCTCATGAAAGACCTTGGGTGGTAATCCTTTTGTGAGCGGATCCGCTATCATGGAGTTTGTCCCAATATGCTCTATGGAAATCTGTCCACTCTGCACTCTTTCTTTCACAACTAGGAACTTTATGTCAATATGCTTTGACTTGGATGAGCTCCTATTGTTATTGGAATACAGCACTGCTAATTTATTGTCACAGAATATCTTAAGTGGTCTTTCAACATTCTCCAAAATACGCAGCCTAGTGACAAAGTTTCTCAGCCATATTCCCTGATTTGATGCCTCATAACACGCTACGAATTCAGCTGCCATAGTGGAAGAAGCTACAAGCGTCTGTTTGACACTTTTCCAGGATATAGCTCCTCCAGCTAACAAGAAAATGTAGCCTGATGTAGACCTTCTGCTATCTTGGCATCCAGCGAAATCGAATCGAATACCCTACGACCTCCAAATGATCCGATTTCGTATGTGAGCATGTAATCTTTTGTTCTCTGAAGATACCTCATAACCCTCTTGGCTGCTATCCAATGGTCCATACCAGGGTTGCTTAAATATCTGCCTAACATCCCAACAATGTACGCAATATCTGGACGCGTACATACCTGAAGATACATTAGACTCCCTACAACTGATGCATAGGGAATCTTTTTCATTTCCTGAATTTCAAGGCTGCTTTTAGGGCATTGTCTAAGACTGAATTTGTCTCCTTTAGCGACAGGGGTATCACCTGGTCTACAATCTTGCATGCCAAATCTTTTGAGTACTTTATCGATATAGCTCTTTTGTGATAATCCAAGAATACCCCGAGAACGATCTCGACGTATTTGAATTCCTAATACAAAAGAGGCGTCACCAAGATCTTTCATCTCAAATTGCTTAGATAAAAATCTCTCGGTTTCGTGCAATAAGCCTATATCATTAGTAGCAAGCAATATGTCATCGACATATAGAACCAGAAATATGTATTTACTCCCACTGAACTTGTGATATACACAATCATCAATAACATTCATCTCAAAACCAAATGAGATAATTACTTGATGAAACTTGTGATACCACTGACGAGAAGCTTGCTTGAGTCCATAGATGGATTTCTTTAATTTGCAAACCATATTCTTTGGGTCACCAACCACAAAGTTTTCTGGTTGCTCCATATAAATTGTCTCATCAATGTCTCCATTGAGAAAAGCTGTTTTAACATACATCTGATGTAACTCAAGGTCAAAATGAGCAACAAGTGCCAATATTATCCTAAAAAAGTCTTTCGATGAAACCGGAGAGAAAGTCTCTGTATAGTCAATGCCTTGTTTCTGAGTATAGCCTTTTGCTACAAGACGTGCCTTAAATCTCACCACATTACCATATTCATCCTTCTTGGTTTTAAGTATCCACTTACAACCAATTGGTTTTACACCTTCTGGTAATGGGACAACTTCCCAAACTTTATTGTCTTGCATAGACTTATTCTCTTCATCCATGGCATCAATCCACTTTTGAGAGTTAGAACTTTTCATGGCCTGATGCAAGTTGATTGGATCATCTTCCATCATTCCAATTTCATCCTCATGTTCTTGAAGAAATACAAAATAGTCATCTGAAATAGCATTTCTTCTCTCTCTTGTGGACCTCCTTAATGGCTCTTGTTCTTGAGGGTGTTGAATTTGTTCTTCTGGAACAATAGCCTCATTTTGATTTGGGAGTTGTTCAACATTATCTTGTTGAGGTTCCGGATTCATTTCTTGATCAATGACAGGTGTGGAAGCCTGAACATTGTCTAAAATGATAGTAGGAACTGAGTTTGAATTCAATTCCTCCTCAAAAACAATGTCTCTAACCTTATTTCTCCCCCCAAATTCAACATCCTCAAAAAATGTTGCAGTTCCCGTCTCAAATATATTTCTGACAGTGGGATCATAAAACTTATAGCCCCTAGATCGCTCAGAATAACCAATAAAGTAGCTGCTAACTGTTTTGGAGTCCAATTTATTTTCATGTGGCCTATAAGGCCTTGCCTCAGCTGGACATCCCCAAATGTGGAAATGCTTTAGACTAGGCTTTCGACCTGTCCAAAGCTCATAAGGTGTTTTTGCAACTGCTTTACTTGGTACTCTATTCAGAATGTAAGCTGCTGTCTTTAATGCTTCTCCCCAGAGGGACTCAGGTAAGGTAGAATGAGCGATCATGCTCCTTACCATATCCTTAAGAGTCCTATTTCGTCTCTCAGCAACACCATTCATGCTAGGTGATCCTGGCATGGTGTACTGTGGGACAATACCACATTCCTCTAGGAATTTAGCAAATGGTCCTGGACGTTGTTCACCTGAGCCATCATATCTACCGTAGTACTCACCACCACGATCAGATTTGACGTTCTTAATCCTTTTGTTGAGTTGATTCTCAACTTCAGCTTTGTAAGCTTTGAACACGTCCACAGACTGAGATTTTTCATGAATGAGATATAGGTACCCATAACGTGAGTAATCGTCTATGAATGATATAAAATATTGTTGACCATTCCAAGATGCCGTAGGGAATGGCCCACAAATATCTGTGTGAATCAATTCTAAGACTTCTGAAGCTCTATTGGCACCTAATCTCTTAGTTTTGGTCTGTTTTCCCTTGATACAATCTACACAGACATTGAAATCTGTGAAGTCAAGAGACTCTAAAATGTCATCAGACACAAGACGCTCAATTCTACCTCTTGAGATATGACCTAAGCGTTTATGCCATAATGACGCTGAATTTTCTTTATTTAATTTGCGTTTAGTACCTCGTGATTCCACATGCAAGGTTTCATTATAGGATGCAATTGTTTCTAACAAATAAAGATTGTCATAAGTATTCAAATAACCAGTTCCAATAATATTTGAATTTAAAGACAAAGTAAACTGATTGTTTCCAAATGAACAACAATATCCAAATTTGTCCAACAAAGAAACAGAAACTAAATTCCGTCTAAAAGACGGCACAACAAAAGTGTCTTTCAAATCCAAATAAGAACCAGTTCCTAATAACAATCTGAAATGCCCAATTGCTTCCACTTCCACCGATTGACCATCGCCCACAAAGATGTATCTTTCACCATCACTTGGCTTTCGGTAGCTCAGGCAACCCTGCATAGAAACACTTATGTGAGTAGTAGCACCAGAATCTATCCACCAAGTGTTTCTAGGTACTGAAACTAAATTAACCTCAGAACAGACCAAAGCAAGATTACTACCTTTCTTTACACGCCATGCGTGATATTTGGCACAATCTTTCTTCACATGTCCAGGTTGGTCACAAAAGAAACAACCCTTAGAATCTTGTTGTTGTTTCTTTTGAACTGGACCCTTAGCAGCTTCATTCTCAAATTTCCTTTTCTTGCCCTTATCCTTAGGGGTAGTGGCCAAATGAGCACTTTCGGTTTTGTCCTTTTTCAACCTTTCTTCCTCTTGCACACAATGAGAAATAAGCTCGTTGAGAGTCCATTTCTCTTTTTGACAGTTGTAACTAATTTTAAATTGGTTAAACTGTGGAGGAAGTGTTAACAAAACCATGAGTACAAGTACATCATCTGAAAGCTCAATCTTAAGTGTCCTTAATCTTGAGACAATATGATGCATTTCCATAATGTACTCCCTTACATTTCCTTGACCCTTATACTTCATGTTCATTAAAGAACCAAGAAGTGTTGTCATTTCAACCTTATCGTTTTTAGCAAAACGTTCCTCAATTTGTTCAAGGAAATTCTTAGCCATAGTAACCCCTTCGGATTCGGTGCCCCAAAAGGCTTCTGGAATGCTGTGTTTCATAATCATTAGACTCATGCGATTTGAACGATCCCACCTCTCAAATTCCCTTTTATCATCATGGGAACTTTCCTTAGTGAGAGGTGCAGGTTGTTCATTCCTTAGTGCATGGTCCAAATCCATACATCCCAGAACTATAAGTAGGTTCCTTTTCCAATCCTTGAAATTGGTCCCATTAAGCATAGGAATAGAATTAATGTTAGCAGATATTGAAGCAGCAGAAGATGAACTAGCTGAATATAGAACAAATAAAACAAGCTCACATTAATATGCATAATAAAACAATAAATTCAAAAATTGGTTAATCCCATCTCAAGATACCAAACACACATTAATATCAAGTCTTTGGACAGTAATATTAACTGTAAGCGGTACTCTTGGTGTAGCAATCAAATATTGACAATAAAACTGTGTCAAACAATAGGTTAATCTTTGGACTAACGTATTGCTCACACAAAATACTTTATAATTGTCACACATTTATCGCCACAGGTATGTTTGAAATCTAGCAAAATATTCACTTACCTTTGGGCTAGTCAATATAAGCATCAATTACAAACACACAACCATCCTAATATTTAAATAAATTAATCTACACAAAAGAGGTCACTTTGGCGACATATTGTTTCAATTAATTTACTCAAAATATTAGTCATAAACCAGCACCAAAATTTGAATTAAATTGTTTGAACCAAAATATATGTATATATATACTAAACTATACATTAATATATATAAATATGCCTAAAAGAATCAAATATTCAATATATATATGTATAGCCGAAGAGGACTGATGCCAATAAAAAATACAATTACAAGTTATACATATATATACATGTATAAATTAGTATAGCATATAAAACAAATTCTATAAATATATATATACCAACCTGTGGTCTTGCTTAGAACCGCAAGAAAAGCTTACTGAAGCCATTGTTGGAGATTGCAGAGAAGGTTTTGATCTTCCAAGAATACACTATTTTCTTAGGTATTTTCTCTGATGGGGAAGGAGAGAATACAGAAACCCTAGTGTTTCTTGGGGACCACTACCTATTTATAGAGTCATCTTAGAATAACTCTTGGCTATTTATAATTTGGCCCCTCAACAAATTATAAATTAACTTATGGTATCTACACATTAATTCCATGACACTTTAATACCCTTTTGATACCCATAACATAATTGGTCACTTAATTTTGTATCACACTTTATAATAGCATATACATTATACATATGTGCACACAAAAGGATTTTTAATCCAACAAGTACGGGGACTCCTAATCCTATCAATGTATTAACGGTAGCGAAGAGGCTGGCCATGTAATGTATTCTTCCTATTGTAGCTTAGCTTGTAGCAAATCGACAACGTTGGGTAACTCACACTCACACTGCGTTGAGTTGTTCGTTTTTTTCTTTCTTTTCTTTTAATTTCGGAAAGTGATGATATTCGCTACCTTCAATATGTGGCTGTTCTCCTCATGAAAGCATTATTAGTTATCTGTTATCATCTTAGTTTTAGTGGCCCTCATTGGACAATCTTGGACCAATCTCATATGGGAATTATTATGAAACTGAAAAGAGTATTAAGACATATTCTTATGTTGTGATTATTATTATACTTTCGAAAAAAAACGGATCTGTTGGAATTTCAGAAAATGTTTGAACATTATTAATAAATTACGTACAGTACGATTTTCTTTTTCTCTCATTAAAAACTTTTGAAAAAATGTATTTCATTATTACTTTACTGTGTATGTCATTTTTGACATCGATTCAAATTTTACTTGGTGAGAAAGTGGGTCCTACATTAATAAGTTTAGGTTGGTGGCAATCAAAGCATGCAAAACACATGGTGAGTAATATGTGGTCCACGGTCCACCATGATTTTTCAGTAGTAAATAAATATTCCTGAATGGTCCCATCAAGATTTTATTATTTATGAATATAATTATCTTATTTTTAGTTGGTCCCACGTCTAACATGAGAATTGGTGTGAGTTTTTTTTTTAGGGTAAATACTATTTTGGATCCTTTCTTTTATAAAAGTTACCAATTGGATCTTGTGTTTTGTTAAATGACAAAATGGACCTTATATTTTCTAAAATAGTACAAATAAGACCCTGAATTGATTTTTTGTCAAAATAAAGTTTAATTATAATCCGATCTAAAAGTGCTATGATAAAACTGTTTATATTTTTTGTATCTGTTCGTATTAAGCATTGTCTTCAAGTTGGTTGTATTAAAAAAAAAATTGTCAAAAATTAAGCTCAGGGTCTTATTTTTACTATTTTAGAAAATACAAGGTCTATTTTGTCATTTAACAAAATACAGGATCCAATCTGTAACTTTTGCAAAACATAGGGTCTAAAATGTTATTTACCTTTTGATTTATGAGATTAAATGCTATTTATTGTGAACTACTTGAGGATAGTTTCGGTTGTTGTGGTTCCTGGAACCAAAAAAAAAAAGAAGTGCTTATAAGAGGTGTCTCTTGAAAGTTTTGAGTTGGAATTCAAATTATATATTGTAATATATAAATGTTTAAATTAAAAATAAAAATATTTTGATGCGAGAGTTGGAGATGTTAATAATTTAGTATTGGTGGTTTTCTAAATTCTAATTAATAGTAATCCAATACTTAGTAGGGTGTAGTATTATATGATATCATTACATAATTTATTTAACTATCTATTGAGATTAATATAATGATTGTTGATTATATTTGTTTAAGTAAGAGATATTAGAATTTTATATGAACTAATATAATTACAAATATAATTTTATATTCACAATCATGTTATTTTTTTTTCTTGAGAGACAATATGAGATAATTTCATCGCAGCATCTTTCAAGATACAAAGATTCAATAAATCATGTTGTTTTAATTTGAGTAGCCTCATGAATATTGTAATTGAATAAAGATTTACATCTAAAACTATTTTATGAGTTTTAATATTATGAGGCCAGGACATTGTATTTGACAATTTTAGACTTTAATCATATAAGAGAAGACGAACATCTCAAAGATGATTTTATTGAGAATATCAAGTTTAATAAGCATGTATGTTCTAGCTATCATTGTTGATAAGTATATAAAGCTATCTATGTTGGAGTTTTAAGTTGACATTAGACAACATTAAACTATTATTTAAGGAATAATTAGATATATCATTCATTTTGTTGCTTTCACTATTATTATTGATGGCCTACAATTGGCCAGATTATGGTAAGAAACTTCATATGAGAAGAAATAAAGATAAAGAATCGAAACAGCTTGATGAACCTGTGATTCCATATACGAGATAAGTTTAATTTACATGTACCTCTAACTATATAATTGATAGTCGTTGGTAGCTTAATCTTTTTTTGGAGAATTTAAATAGTTATATCATGATTTGTAAGCTATGATCAAGGGTGAGATCTAGGCTTAATCCAAAAATAATTAGGAGATTTTCTTGATGGTGGCTAATTTTAAAAATAAGTTGTTTGATTGTCAAAATAAAGTGAATTAAAGCTTATAGCTAGCCTCTAACAATAAATTTGTTTGTTAGACATTATTATTGAATAATAAAGTGTAAGGATGTGGGAACTAAATTGTTGTTTTAAGATCTTGTCTTGTTAAATGAATTAAGTCTTAAGAAGGTAACTCACAAGGACACCCGATTTCAATAGACTAAATTCGTTTTGAGGAAAAAAAAGAAAGTTATTATTGTAATTCTTAATATGGTCAATTTGAAACATTGTCGTCAATCCACACTATATGAGAGATCAGTAAGAGCAATGATATGTTTATTTTGTCACTTGATATAATACATTGCTCATATTTTATGATTCTAGCCAATTTTGGAGACGAATTAATGTGTTATTTATCTGTCAAATAAAGAATTCTTGATAAACCTTATCTAATCTAAATAATTAAATTTTTCATGATGAGATCAACAGTAGAAAGATTATCTCATAGTGTGCATTGACTAACTATTATTGTGATTAATGTTTTGATTTCATTGAAAATGTTTAAGTAGTCTAAAGTCACTACTACAAAAATGACCTTTTAGTTTAGTTTTTAAGTGACATATAAAATATTTAGTTTGGTTGGTGTCACCGACACTATAGCTGTAGACGCAAATAGTCTTATTTTCTGTTTCACTTAGTAACCGACGCTTAAAGACTTTTGCTTCGATTCATAATCAAAGCAAATAGTAATAGACTGATGCAAAATAGATTTTTGCTTCAGTTATGAACTGAAGTAAGAGAGTAAAAAGAAAAATAAAAAAATCAGAACCACCACCACCACACCTCATCGGACCACCACAGATTTAAAAAAAAATTACAAAACCAAAGCTATATTCAGGAAACAATCCCAAGCTAACAAATTTGAGAAGAAAATTAAAATAAAAACAATATTCATGAACATAGTAACAAAAATACAATTAAACTTTAAAAAAAATTATACAAAATACAATTTAAGCTTTTTTTTGTCACTGCCACGAAAGAGCTCCATCCACCTAAAAAAATATGAGAATGATTGAGATAAAGAGAGAGAGGGAATGATTTCAGTGAGAGATTAGGAGAGAGAAAAAAAATGAGATGCTTACTATTACACGACGATGGAGGGAGGAGGAGATTGGTCACTACAACAATTAATACTAGGCTAATTAGTAATTTTTTCCCTGAACTTTGACATATACCAAATTGTGCCCCCTAAATTTTTTTGCCGTTAAAAATTCCCCTCGAACTATTGAGATTGTTAAATTTAAGGATTTTTGTCTAATTTCATTCAATTTTACTGTTTCAGTGATTGTTTATGTACTAAACCATGCTCCTTAGAATTTGATATCTACCAAATCATGCCCCTCAAACTTTGATATGTACTAAATCATGCCCCCTAGACTTTCATCCATATTAGAAGTTTTTTACTGAAATTAGACAAAAGTCCTTAAATTTAACAATCTTAATAGTTCGATGGGAAATTTTAACGGTAAAAAAAGTTTAGGGGGCATGATTTGGTACATGTCAAAGTTCAGAGGAAAAAATTACTAATTAGCCTTAATATTATTAGAGGCAGAGAGGTCTACCGGTAAAAAGTTCATTTTCCGTCGATAATAGTTATTATCTCTGCTAATAACTATTTTTATTATTAGATATTTTTATTTAGGAAATTAATATTATTATTTTGTTATCCAATATTTGTGGTTTTCGATTAGAAATTGATACTTGAGCTTTTTCTTCTTCATTTTTTTGTTCCAATTTATTTAGGCTATCATCTAACATGTTAAGTCTCCAATAATCTATTTCAAAATATATAATAACGTAACTAAATCTGAGTTTCTCAAACCCATATATAACTTATTTCAATAAATAAGAAAGATCAACTATATGAATCCAAACATTCAAAAGCAGATCTCACAATAATTAAGAAAAACGAATTTCCATACATTCAAAAGCAGATCTCACATTAATTAAAAAAAACGAATGTCACTATATAACATTATGATTTGTATGAAATATCAATATCGCTAACCATACAATCGATCTGTTAATTAAATTAATCACTGCACTAGCTACATACATATTCGTATAATTTCCTTATAGAATGGTTTAATAATGTGTCGGTTATATGACATTGGCCTTATTTTCTTATGTCTTGTTATTGATTGTCTTTGTAGGTAGCCTTATATTTTTAGGGATATCTCTCACACACAATTATAAACGACAACATCCAAAATGTACTGCAAACAGATAGAAATGTAATCTCATTTACGGCAACCACCACCATTATTATAGCACAGGCCTTAGAAGAAAGGCAAGGCTTTTATTATTATATATAATAAGAAGAAAAAGTCACAACAACACCATATTATACAACACAAATACCAAACTGGAACAAAACACATAGGATGGGGTAGGATAGGATAGAATACAATAATACAATATTAATACAGCGATCAAATCAGGTGACATAAATGATTTATTTTGGGTCCATAGAAAGACTTATGTGGCAAAGGAGCCTTCTAAGCATGAACCGAAAGGTCCTTATGTACTCTACAAACAAAGCCACATATCATTAATCGCTGCAGTGGAAGAGCCCCTTCACTTTTTTACCATTTCAGCTTTTTGTTTGGGAAGTACTGCAAGAAAAATAATAAAAGGTGTGAATAATATGATTAATTGCCTAATATAATTCTTTAAGATATAATTGACTGGTGATAGAGCTAATTACCTTTTCGATGAGGGAGAGATAATATGGTTTGACCTTTTCCACATCAATCAGCTCAGTAGCCTTGCTGTAGAGCTCATATTTGCTGTAAAGAAAAAGTTGTATAGATAGAATTAGTATTATAAGTATAATCATATATAATATACATATATATATATAAAAAGTATTTATTAATTACTTGAAGATTTGGAGCCACTTTAGATTTTCATGGTCCTCCTCATTCATAAGGTGCCTGTATGCTCCACCGGTGTGTAATGCTGCAGTTATCAAATATCCATCATCAATCAAAATGATTTTCAATTATTAAATTTATATACAAAAAATTATAATTTTTACAAAAGTACTGTATATACTTACGATAGAAGGAGTGGTTTCTAATAATGAAAAGAGCAGCTGGAGGTAGAGTGGTTTTGTTCTCCCTGGCCACCTGAAATATTAATTAAATTGTTATGCCATTCTAAACTTTAGCTTCTCTGGTTTTACCATATAAACATATATTAAATATGTGTGATTAGGTGCATGTGTTTGAAGAATATGTACCAAATACATGTAGTCATCATGTCCCCATGACATCAATACATTGTCCAGTCCACAATTCTCTGAGTAGACTCCATACTTGGTGTTATAAGCAGGGTTGTGGTAGTCTGGGTTTTCCTTGAAATACTGAAAATAATCAAAAAAGATGATTCATTATTATTATTAGAGTACTATTAACTATGTTAATTTGATTAACTAAATTTGAGTCACAACAAATGATGATTAAAATAAGTACCTTGTGGTGAAGAATAGACTCATCAAAAGCACATCCAACTGGGTATGTGTCCCCTGTAATGTGAATCAATTATGAATATAATTAGTACAAATTAAGTTTGACTTAATAAAAAAGTTGTCACATGCAATATTTTACTTACCTACAACAGCCCAATAAGGAAGCCCTCCAAACTGTGGAAGAAGAAGCACCTTTCCAAGATCTATACAACATTAGAACAAGAAATCAAATATATTAGCTAACTTAATTAAGTTTGAGTAGTAATGATGTTATATATAGTACTATAGATATTATACCATGGATAAGGCCAGTCAAGTGAAGCCAATCCTCATCGGGATAGTCCTTTCTAATGGATTCAGCAGTTTGGAGCAAGTGTTCCATTTGAGGCAAATCCGAGTCAAGGTCACTCTCATCCACAACATCATTAAGAAGCTCACAACATTCCCATATGCTCATCTCCATCTTGTCCATTTTGATGTACTCTTCCCTCATCTTCTTTACCTGAATTAATTAATTTACACACGTACTATAATTGTAAGAACATTTATACACCTTCATCTGATATATCTTAATTATAAGCACTTCTTTTTTAGTAACACTTTTATTAAATTTTATATGCTTAAGTGTATTGAGGAAAATCTTAATTAACATTTGAGTTGGGTTGTAGTGACTAGTTGTAGTTGTACTTACAAAATCATAAGTCTGGTTCTTGTGATTGATTTTGTAGAAGTTCTCAACACGCGCATGCTTTTCTCCTTCAGCATTGTAGTCCCTATTTATGTCATTTTACAATATAATTATTAGAATATTAACAAGTAGTTATGGTCTTTGACATTCCAACTTTTAAATGTTTGTTTTCTGTTTTTAAAATCAGGTAATTGTTCTCTACAAAGAATAGATAAAAGAATTCGCATCATTTTCTCACAATAATATTTAGATATTTATTAATTTCAAAAAAAAAAAGAAAGAAAAAAAAAAAAACTGAAGGTTTTTAATTAATTATTTTCCTGGTTTTCCCAAATAATTTTTCTTCTTTCCTAACCTTTGGAATAAGTTACAAATTTACAATATGTAAGTTTTAGTAACTTATCAAAAAAAAAAATGTAAGTTTTAGTAACCGTATTTAAAAGAACATTTGTAAATAGTTAAAACTAACAAAAATAATAATAATTGTCGGGAGCTCACACTTAAGAACATTTACCATTTTTTCCTAAATTAAAAGTACACAAAAGTATGAAAGTACTAATTATGTAGCCCATAAACACTAATAAAGTTAGTGAAGCTAAGCAATTACCTTTTTCAACAGAAAAATGTCTTAAGTTTAATTTTAAAGTATATATAATACAATAAATCTCTCTATGTTTATTTTAGCCTATAAAAAATGGCATATTTTAAAAGAAATGGTATAAAGTGTAGAGTAGTATGAGAATATTCCAGATTCCGCAGACCCAATGGGTTAGTAGTCCAGTGAACATATATGGGCTCAGTTATGAGTCTAATTTTAAAGATGTAGATTCTCTAGTAATTTAGGTGACACTTGGACATAAATCACACCAAGTTTTCTTCTAATTTCGTTGAAATATATGATGTCACAAATGTGTGTCTTTTTTATTTTTTTGAACATACACAAATGCGTGTCTATGATCTGTCTTCACCACCAACGAAACAAATATTTCCAAGTTTAGAAAATTTGATAAGAACTATAACTTATCATCCTTCTCTACAATATAAATATATCACATATATAATAATGTTTTAAAACGACAGCTGTTGACAAATTAGTTAGATCATATGTGCAAAATTTCTGCATTTGTAAATATATAAAGTGGGGGGTTTGAGCTGGAAAGAAAGAATCACCAACCTCCAAAGAACCTAAAATAACTGAAACTAACCTCCAATTGCACGTGTTTTTCTTTTTTCCTAATTAATATTTTATTTGTGGGTACGTATTATTCCACTCCAAAAATAAGAACAAAATTGATTTTCTTAATAATATATAGTAAGTTTTATTTATATAATTAATAGAATCAAGGCCATGATATTCATTTTTTTAAAAAAACAAAAAAAAAACAAAAACATATACTTTCTTATTCTAGAGGGATTATTTTATTTTATTTTTCTTTAAATTTTAAAGAACAAAATTAATAAAACTTGCGATTAATTTAAAATGTTGTTTAAGATCACTACAAATACAAAATAATATGTTTCCAAGAACCCACCCGGTTCAAAATAATTAAGACACGGATCTGTTAGATTAAGTTATTATATATGGCCATGTTTATATCATCACTTATATAATTATCTCTTTTTAATATATAAATATATACTAAATTATTTATTGATAATAATTCTGCTTGGAGTACTTTTAGTTGAGAATTAATTAATAATTAAGAGTTAATATGCATAGATTATAACCTAAAGGTTTCACCGAATGAGTTGGTTTCTGGCACCACAAACCCACCGTTGATCTTCTTTTCCTCAGCTTCTTTTCCTGTTGTAATTAACAATTAATTAACAATCAAAAATATTTATGAGGAGGGGAGACCAAAACATTTGAGTACGGAATTTATGTCAAAAAGAACTGTACGTACGGGCAATATTCTTAATTAGTATATGTTTAACAAGTATTATTATAGTCATAATAATAGTATACTTCAATAAACTAAAATAAAATATTATACTAATAGTTGCGGTCCAATATAATTTAAATATATATAAAAGATAAATTAAGGCATGCATCGTGAAAAATGTAAATAATAAAGTCAGCCCAAAAACCTTCAATATATAAATTGGATTCAGAATATTTATTTTATTAGTTAGACATTATTAATATATATTGGTAGGTGGGAATATTTATTTAATTATATATACCAAATTGGTGAGGCGCCTGGTTAGCAACGGCAGTAGCCATCTTGAATCAAAAAGCTGCTGAAAACTTAATTTTAAGAAGAATAATGCAAGAGAGAGCAATGAACAGAAAAGTATTTGAGGGAAGAAAATTAATAATTGTAGTGGTGGTGGTTAAGTTCGCAGATGGGGCTCCTATTTATAATTGCTCGGAAGTCCTTGCCTGAGAATTCGATGTTTCCGAGTCCTTGACAGAGAATTTCGAGTTTCTGAGTCCTTCTCTGAAAATTTGCACGTTTTTCTATTTATTATTACTTTTTTAATATAATTTTTAATAAACAGAAATTAATAGTCCCCACACAACCAGCAAAGTCTCATGTGAGAAAGACACGTATATTTGATTATTTTAGCAAAAAGACATATATATTGAAAAAGCACAATTATAGACCAGGCCCGCACGAAGAAGACAAAAACCAAATAATTAATAATAATAATAAAATCTAAATCAGGTCGACATATAAGTCCATATATTATATATCGATCCGTCGGTCATCGGTGTATGGTTTGAATATTTTGCTTTTACTCCAACTCTATAATAAAGGGTCTCGATTCAGGTTTACAAACTATATATATATATATATGTTTTAATTAGTTAACTTTAAGAAATTTAATTTTCACGTACTTATAGCAAATTATTATATCAACAAATAACATCTCATGCATGTCATGAAGAGACATATGCTATTTTAGGAATTAATAAAACTTTTAAGTATCAGTGTTGGTTATAGAAAAAATATGTATTTTCATCATTTGGAGGTGTCATTATTTTATTTTATTTTCCCTCTTTTCCAAATCGTAGAAACTGCTTGCATACGTACTATATTTCGTAAACAATAAGTTTGTGATTCAAAAAATTATAATTACAAATTAAATTAATTAATTTCACCAAATGAAGATACATAAACATATAATTTTGTATATATATGACATGTGACCATGTGGAAAACCTCACTTTTATTTCCAGCGTGTGAATATATCCATGCTGACATTATTTTATATATGTCAAGACATATATGTGTAACGTCCCCGCTTCAAGCTTCTATTGGGCCCTTACACCCACGGACTGAATGGCTCTTATACACTAGTACGTCACTATGGCTGCTTCATGGACTGATGACTGACCCTACAGACCAACACGAGTGTTTCCAGCATGCTTTGTCCTCACTCGCACGCTTCCTGGGAAAACTTCCCAGGAGGTCACCCATCCTTAAATTACTCCAGGCCAAGCACGCTTAACTGTGGAGTTCTTTCGTGATGGGCTACCGAAAAACAAGATGCACCTTGTTGATATAGGTAGTACCAATCAATCCATTTAAGCTCTATTCAACTGTGTAGTCCCATACCTACACAGTCTTAGAATCATCCCACTTGACCTTCCCCAGCGGTGTGAGATTGTACCTACCCGGTATTTCCCCTTACGGATCACGGGACTACTGACTGTCACAATCACCCCCCCTTACGGGGTCCGACGTCCTCGTCGACCACACTTCCGGCTGGGTCAAGGCTCTGATACCATTTTGTAACGTCCCCGCTTCAAGCCTCTATTGGGCCCTTACACCCACGGACTGAATGGCTCTTATACACTAGTACGTCACTATGGCTGCTTCATGGACTGATGACTGACCCTACAGACCAACACGAGTGTTTCCAGCATGCTTTGTCCTCACTCGCACGCTTCCTGGGAAACTTCCCGTGAGGTCACCCATCCTTAAATTACTCGTGCCAAGCACGCCTAATCGTGGAGTTCTTTCGTGATGGGCTACCGAAAAACAAGATGCACCATTGTTGATATAGGTAGTACCAATCAATCCATTTAAGCTCTATTCAATCGTGTAGTCCCATACCTACATGCCTTTAATCATCCCACTTGACCTTCCCCAGACGGTGTGAGATTGTACAGCTTACCCGGTATTTCCCCTTACGGATCACGGGACTACTGACTGGCACAATATGTACTGCACAGTTACAACTAAATGAACAGACTAAGGTGTTATGTACAAACACTAATTAATATAATATTTACCTTTGGGTTTTCGTAAAAGGGAAATTGATTTTATCAAACAGTAAAAAAATTATAAATAAAGATATGTTAAAGTATCTATAAAATTGAATATGTCATATATAATTATACATGGCAATTAATCTCCTATATTTAATTATTTTTTTCATAATAAAAAAAAAGATTCTTACATATATATTTACGATTTTTGTGACAAAAAGATACTATAAGATTATTATTATTATTATAATTATTTTAAGAAGATATTATTATAATTTATTAGGGTTTTTTTATTTTTATACTTCAAAACATTATTTTTTTTTTTTTTTTTGCATTTTTACGGAATTCTACATCGAAACTCCTATTGCAACTAGCGCTGCAACTTAAATCGCAACAAAAAATCGTATAGTAACCCCTATTGCAACGCTAATTGCAACCACTTTAGAAACCCAAACCGTAAATTTGAAAAAAAAAATTTATAAAAATAGTATATAGGGTATACTATTTTTTTAATTTACGGTTTGAGTTTCTAAAGTGGTTTCTTTGGTAGTTTTTATGTGGGTTGTTATACGATTTTTTGTTACGATTTAGGTTGCAGCGCTAGTTATATTAGGAATTTCAATATAGAATTCTGTAAAAAAAAACTGTTATGAAATATAAAAATAAAAAAAAACCCATAAGTACAAGTATGGAGGAGGGGAAAAGAAAATAGGAGTGTGGTGATACATATTTCATACAAAACAAACAGTTGATGTGTTTGTCATTTGCAAACTAACGGAACATGAAAGTTGTGGTTGTAAATCAATGGATGAATTAATGTGGTACTGGTAGAGCTATGTATGACTTAACTGCCAATACAAATACATTTTATTGAGACTTGTCCTTTTCATGGATCAGACACCAATTTATGATCACTTTAACTGTCGATAGACACGTGTATCAATTCATGTTAATAATTCACTCAAAACGGTCTCCATACAACTCTCTTCAAAAAATAACACACAAACTAGTAGTACCAACACTCAATACAACTTTGAGGAGGAATATTTGTACCTACAAAAATTTAATATTAAACTCTTCAAAAAATAATTAAATATTAAAATGTTACAATTCTTTTTTTTTTTTTTTGGTAAATATACTGAATGTTAGATGATAATGATTAAATATACAACTTTAAAATATGTAATTTTTTTTTTTAAAAAAAATAGGTATGAAAATGTATATTTACCATAAGAAAATTTCGTATGAAAGTGCAGCATTTTGACGGCATGGTAGTATTATGACTACTAAAAAAATTTAATACAAAATATTAAGTATTTTTGCTGTAATTTATATTAAATAAATTAAGTTTAATTCTATTTTTTTGGGTGCTAATATAAACCTCATTTTTTTTTTTTTGAATCTTCTTACATTGATTTCTCTTTCAACTGTTATCTCACATGAGTATATTTATCTCATTTATTACAAATAATTAAAGTGACCTTAAGTTAAGAAGAACGAAAACATATAAATAGGAATGAGAATAGAAATAAAATAAAATAAAATTTAAAATGTATAAAAAAAATTGATAAAAAAAATTATTTATTTTTTCTAATCATGTATTCAAGAAATAATCATTTTACCAAAATAGTAGAAAGATCCTTCCAATTAAAATGACATTTTAATATTTTAATATAAAACCAAACAAAGAATGGAATTACGAAAAAAAAATTATTTCTATTTACCTCCAACCAAACTCCGGCATAGCACTGAATTTACCAGTACATCCATACAAATGAGTTAACACAACAATGAGTTCTATATTCAAAGACATTATAGCGGAAACAATTATAAGTACGTCCACTAAAAATGCAATGCAGTAGGATTTGGTGTGAAAATAAATAATAGAATAGCGAGGGCATTTTTCATTGCTAATAATGAAACCCCAAATTCTACTAGTACTAGTTCCAAAGAAAATAATAAATTATTAACGAATATACATTTCTTCACTAGTTATTTTTAGTGATATATAAAATTTTAGTTGAAATTAGAGAGGATTTCTTTATAAATAATTAAATAATTAGAAAAAATAAGCAGTATTACTCAATTGAATCTTGTTAATTTTTAAAAAACGAATGTACAACTGTAAAATCTAGATTAATGTAGTAATAATATTGAGTTGGTCGTCCCAGTTCTTTGGAATTGTAAATTTGGAGATTAATGTCCTTGCTTTTTCGGAAAGAATAACATGGAATTCCAAGGAATGATAATGTATGTCTAAGGGGCAATATATAGAAAAGAAAAGGGAAGAAAGAAACACAAAGGTGAGCCAATGAAACATGGGACAAAGTGGGGACTGGGGAGAGGCAATAAATAAAGGAGGGGTTGAATTGAAAGAAACAAAAGAGAGAGAGAGAGATGTGAGAGTGAGAGTGAGAGTGAGTGTGAGCACGTTGAAGAAAAGAGTGTGGTGCTCAGTGAGGTGTGGGTCAGTTGATGGTGATGAGATTAGGGAACGTGAACTGAAGTGACCCCCCTCTCTCTCTCTCTCTCTGCTATGGGCCAAATGGCCCATACCATGCATGGTGGCATCCCATGATCCCATCTCAATAATATAATACATACAACAGTACCCTAATTTTTATGTTAAAATTAGAGAAGCTTTTTAAAATTTTGTTTTACATATTATTCCTATGAATTTATATATTTTTCCAATTAATTTGTGACATTATTTAATCATTTATGTTAGTTATGTTTAGTTTTTAATATCTAATTAATTATCATTTTTTCAGATTTTTTTTTTTTTTTAAATAAGCGTATTCATGCATTAAATAAGGAAATTGTTAGACATCACGGTCATTACAAAGTAGCTCCTCCGGTATAGAGGAGATCAAAATGGAACCGTACAATTGGTGGGTGAAAGCCCACTTAGCCACATTATGGGCAACAAAATTACAATTTCTGCTAACATTAGAAAAGTTACAACTAAAAAAAAGGGAGAGGACTTAATACAAAAGGAGGCATAGTTATCAAGGGCCCAATGGAACACTCTCCTATTGAGCGCATTGATCACTAGTCTTGAATCACTCTCCACAATAACATACTTATACCCTTATTCCACAGCCGACGAGACAACCAAACAGCAAGCCGCAACTTCTCCGCATAATGCATCCGAGAAATCCAACAGAGATATGTAAATCCAAATCACCTTACCTAGATAATTCCTTGCTACAACAGCTGTGCATATACTCTCTAAGCCCACTCTAACATCACAATTTACTTTTATCCAATCCTGGGGAGGAGGAGTCCAGGTCTCTCGCAGGATCGGGGTAGGGTTGGGTAAAAGAGAATCATGTAACTCTGCAAAAGAAGTGCAAATATTGTCAATACATTTCAACACATCAGGAGGAGTATTATTGTGTACATTTTCATTGCGCATCCTCCATATAGTGTCGACAACAATTGAAGGATAAAGAAAGACTTCCTCAACCCGGATCCCCCTATTTCTAAGATCCCAAATAAATTTCACCCAGTCCCAGACACGAATACCAGCATCACAAACAGGGTAGATTACCCAAGGTGAAGATCGCCACAAATGCAACGCCACCTCACACGAGAGGAATAAGTGTTCAATAGATTCTTCTCTCAAACCACACAAAGGACAGCTAGAATTCTCGATCTGAAAATGTCTACCAATCTCGACTCTAACAGGGAGCGCATTAGATAGGATACATCACCAAAGAACCTTATAAAAGGCTCTATAGAACAGAAACTAATACCGATGAGATGGCTTTTTATTTTCGCTCTAATACATCTTTTCTTTTTCCTTAAAGAATTTTATTGATTATTTAATTTTTATTTTATAATGTATACTGAAGATTATTTTGTACCAAGAATTTCATAGTTTGTTTTTGTCAATTGTGATTTGTTTTATATGTTGTGTAGTAGTATGTTTATGTGTCCAGTTTAATTACCTTGTTTGGTACCATATTTAGTAGTTTGCTATACGTAGTGGTTTATTTTAGATTTATACTAAGAATGACGTGAGGTAGCAGTGACAAGCTATCCGTTAGGTATGTCAAAATGATCCATTCAATTAGATCGGGTCGGAGCTTCGATCCGACTGAAATATTTGAATACTTATTGAATCTCGGATCATATTTGCTCAGCCCTGCCTAACTTTTTCTGGATCGATCCGATCCGATCCGGTTTCAATATATAATTAAAAAAAAACTTAAATCAAGACCTGAACCCGAGGGCAGGACGCAGACCTACACTCGAGACCCAAACCTAGACCCGGAGCTGGACCTAGACCATGATCTAGACCCAGATCTCGAACCCAAGCCTAAGACTAAATCCATGACCCAGACCCGAACCCTGAACCTGGATTCAGCGCCGGGACTCAGACCAAGACTCGGGCCCGGACATGGGAACGAACCCGAGATCTGAATGCAGACCTAGAACCCGGACCCTAATCGAGACTCGGGACCCAAACACGAACGCGGACCTGGACCCGGACGTGAACCTGAATGCGAATCTAGACGCGAACCTGAATGCGAATCTAGACGCAAACGCAGACTCAAAGCCAGACTCAAACCGAGACCCAAACACAAACTCAGAACCTGGACCCGAGACCTGGACTCAGACTTGGACTTGACCCCAGAACCGGACCTAGGACTCGGCCTCGGGACGAACACGGACCCGGACTCAGACTGGGACCCGAACTTGAATTTGGGACCCAGGGCTTGGGCCCGAACCAGACTCGGGACCCTTACCTGGACCTATGACCCGGTACTCCGAACTCAGACTCGGATAAAATTAAAATTCTTAGGAAGAAGAAGAAGAAGAAGATAAGTCAGTATCCAATCCGAATAAGACGGGTTGGGTCTAATTCGATCTGGGTATCTGATTTAGCGGAGCGAGACAGAGCGAATTATACATGATTTGGATCGAGTTGGATCATAGCCAGATCACATTCGACTTGATCCATTTACACTCCTACTATCCGTTCCACATATAGCAAATAAAAAAAAATTCTTCATAAAATAATATTTTGGTAACCTTTAAATAAAAAAAAAAATTATTTAATTTAATATTACCAAATAATGTGTTATTTAAATTTTATATCTTTCATATATGTGTATTTTTATTTTAGTCATTTGGACATCTTAAGATACAAGGACTTCGAAAGATAAATTTTATTTCAATACAATTTTTAAAAATTTTACAATGTTATTAATTTATATGACATAGTTTTAAAATTAATTATTTTAGCTTTTTTTTTTTCTTTATAAACTTACTAAATTTATTTGTTTGGTATTTTTTGGTTTAGGTATCAACTTTTTCAAGCACTTAAAGAAATCTTAATTAGACTGTTATAAATTCTTAATTAGATTGTTTTGGTTGGATGAAGATGAGCTCAAGGAAATCTTAATTATACTGTTATAAATTCTTCCCGAACTATTGAGATTGTTGAATTAAGGTTTTTTGTCTAATTTCATTCAATTTTACTAATGTGGTAATTGTTCATATACTGTATTATGTCCCTAAACTTTAATATCTACCAAATTGTGTCCCCGAACTTTGACATGTACTAAGTTGTGTCTCATAAACTTTCATCGACTTTCATTAGCAAATTTGGACAAAAAATCTTTGAATTCAACTATCTTAGTAGTTCGAGGAGAACTTTTAACCTCTAATTGAAAAATATTCAAAACACATAATTTAATATATGTTAAAGTTTGAAAAAAAAAATATTAATAAAATCTTAATTAGCTTATCAAATATATATGTGTGTGCATATATGGAGCCTCTAGTGTACGTGGTTGTTCTTCCACCACCCCTTTCTTCATTTCATTCAGCGAAAGAAAAGAAGAAAAAAACTTCTTCATTTTTATACATTATTTTTCTTTTCAATAATAAATAATATATTTCTTTGACAAAAATCCAAAATAATAATAATTAATACAGAACATCTCACTTAAAAATATTCTAGAGACCTCTTTTTTTCTTTGTTTTTTTGAAAAAAAACGATTCAAAAATATTCTTTTTTTAAATCTTTCTTTATTTTTTCTATTTTAATGATTTTTAATATTTAGAAATTAAAGTTATGTGTTAATGTTTAATGAAGAGTTATATGTATGTGTTTTTGAAGATATTTTTGTAGTATTTATAAAGTTTAAACGCAAATTTTTTTCGGTGAGTAGATAAATCTCACGGGTTTAATGTTGACAATTTATTGCTTCAAAAGAAAAATGTTGACCCGTACAAAAAAAATGTAAAAATTAAAATTACTTTTTAAATTCTAAACTAATTACAGTATATGTGTACGCTTTTTCAAAATTTTACTCTTCATTTTTTAAAGTTTTACTAATACACTTCAACTCGTGAGTTGTTTTTAGTTTAAGTTACAATTATTTTTTCTTGGATTTTGTCTTATGCATGTCATATAAATATTATTATAATTTTGTACCTTTATTGATCATACGTTGTAAAATGATAATATTTGTTCATGATTTATTTGGATGTATACTTTATAGTAGCCTTTAGTAATATTTTTTTAATTAATTTTTTATTTTTAAAATTAAAAAATTAAAAATATTTTTTAAAATTATTTTTTATAAAACTGTTTCACTTTTTAATTTTTTAATTGATCAAAATTTTGAAAACAAAAAAAAAAAGTCACTTCTAATATTTTTTTAAATAGTTTTTCTTTTCTTAATTAATATTTTAAACTCCGACTAGACCTAGATCGGACCCAAACTCGGCCCTAACATTGGACCCGGACTCGATCCTGGAACTAGACCCGACTTAAATAAAATCAAAAAACAAATATAAAATAAATTTTACAGAATACATTTTTGTTTTCTGTTTTTAAAATTAAAAAATAAAAATAGTTTTAGAACGTATTTTCGTTTTTTAAAAACAAAATTTTACTTTTGTGATTAAAAAATTAAAATATAATTAAACGGCACTTAAATATAAAATAAATTTTATTTTTTTACTCAAATATAAACTGAGCTCACTAAATAAGAATATTTTCATGTATTATGACATATGTAATTCTATAATTTTCATCAAGCATATGAGCAACTGACAAAAAAAGATATATTGAAATTTTGTCTATTATAAATTAAAGTATTAATCTACCACTCACTAAGTGAAAGTACCTCTCAATACATAGTAGCCATATTATCTTGGTTAAGTATTTTTTTTTTAAAAAAAAAAAAAATCTATAATTTGTCTAATTAATTTAAAGCCACATAATATATTATTTTAGCATAATATCCCTTGAATTTTTATTGTTGAGAAATTGAGTCACTGAAAAAATGGCTATTTATTATGTCCTTTAATTAATACTTAGAAAAATTATGTTTGTTTTTCTTTCAAGGAATGATTTTGATATTTTTTAAACAATTATACACCTTAAAATATTTGTACACATTAAATGTATAAACAAATTTTAAAAAACAAATCACTTAAAAACTACGAATTTTGTTTCAGAAAACAACAAGGACATCTACTACTTATAAATTTCAAAAGCATGGTTGCTAAGAACGAAAAAAAAAAAAGAAGAATTTCTAAACAAAATGCAATTTTATGCAAAATTAAAACTTGCAAAACATATTCTTCAAAAAAAAAAAAAAAAAAAAAAAAAAAAAAAAAAAAACTTTGAATTGGAATATAGATATAGATTCTTTTTGTGGCACACAAAATACTATGTTTAGTTCTAGAAACATCATTTATATTTATAATAATATATTATATGAAAAAATTGAAAAGAGTAACACCTGTTGATAGAAAAAGAAATAATGTGGCACTTGAGTGACCTCCTATAACATATTCCCAACAAGTTTTTTTTTTTCTTTCATAAATACTTTGGTCTTTCTTTTGGTTGGGAACTCTTCATTATTCAACTAGTCTTTTTTTTTTATTCTCTTTTTGAGAAAGCAATTAATCATGTTTTGTAAGGCCTAAAGTCCAAATATATTAGTTTATTTGGTAATAAAAAAAAAGTGGGGATTAAAAGTAAAAACTGAATCTGAATCATAGCAATTACGAAACCATGGAGGCATATGTACTATTAATGTAGGGTTTGAAGTGGATCTAACTGACACAAAATTGTTTACAGCAACATAAGAGATGCAACGTGAATGGTAGGGTCACTTACATTATCATATAATGTATTATATTATATTTGAAGTCCGGGGTCCCTTTCGGATAACAGTATCAATTATCAAATGTCCAAAAAACAATCACAAATGCATATTTCTCAACAAAATGACAATTTATCAAAATGTGACAATCTTATATCCAAAAAAAGATTAAATCCAGATTAACTAATTTTAGCACTTCCACGTCATGAAAATACACATTGAGGTGATATAGATTAAATTTACCGCTTTTTGTCAATTTTAAATAAATAAAATTCATTTCCACCTTTTCAATATCTCGAAAGAAGCTTACAAAATACATTTTTAAGAGAAAAAAAAGAAAGAAGCTTAAAAATATAATGATAAAATGTGACCGGGCAGTCAAATGATTTTAAATGAGCTTTTTGTCCAAACATTAAAACAAGCATAGCCTAATTTACTGTTGCTTTTACTATATTAAAATGAAACATAGAGGACCATAATAAGTATACATTCACTAATGTTAAGTTTATTTATAAATCAAAACGTCCCACTATAAAAATAATTACCACTCACTCTATGAGTGACACAAGTACATGCTACATTTAGTGAGACAACACGGCAACAAATAATATGTTACGACAAACAAGTATACAGATGCATTACCACACACGACTTAGGAAAATGATGAGAGAGAGAGAGAGAGAGAACATGAATAAAAGCCACCGTCAACGGCTGATATGAGGAGTCAACGCAAAAATGATATTGAAACAGCCATCTCTAAATCACAATCCAATTTTTCCAAAACAAACCTCTCCAAGATCAATAATATTTACAAAATGTTACCAGTTTTAGATGCTTAAGACGAAGCATAAAATCATTTACATTTTAACTCTTTGAAGCTTAATTTACTTGTTTCCAACAACCAAAATATTCGGTCAAGACAAAATAGCAACCTCTCACTGCTTTTATCATTTATTCAACAAGAATGATTGATCATAGCGTGTATATCCATACAAAAAAATAGAAAAAAGAAAACAAAGTGTAGGAAAAGAAAATTATAACAAATGCAAAATTTTCATTGATAATGAATTGCTTAAAGAAAGACCCGCTAAAAAATTCCAAGCGAGGAAGATGGCAAAAAAGAAAGCCAAATATCCCGGGTATACTCAATGTGGATAATTTTCCTTCAAAAGATTAAAATTTATTTCAATATTGAACCTTAGTAAGAATGTTTGGGAAGAAGTAACCTTGAACTCTATAATTAAGGCTGATGGCGAAGCGACCGAAGTGCCCTCACCGAGAATTAAACTTGCAGCTCACAGATTCGTAGCTGGGGACATTAATAACTGGGCCAGGAAAAACAAAATCATTTGTCAATATTCAGCTCTATCTAATCAGTTAATTTTAACACTATCTAATTCCTAAAAAAAAACAATTACCATCCCCATATGATGCCATGGTTAGAGGCGAAGAAATAATCTTCTGGGCAATGTTCATGATGTCCTTCAGAGTTATTTCGTCCACTGTCTTTAAGAAATGCTCCACAGGTTTCCTGCAAGTATTAAAAAATTATAAGAATGCTAGAAAGCATGGGTTTCCTAACTGAGAAAATAAAAAATCAACTCAAATTTACCTCTCTCCATATGTCAAAACCTGCCTACCGATATCTTCAGATGCAATCATCTGCAACAATTCAATAAGAAATAGATATGAATGATTGAATACTTAACGTATCATATGCAGCCATATATGAATTGTCATCTCGAAGATAAAATTATCACATTATATGAAAATATGTCAGGATATGTATATATATATATAGAGAGAGAGAGAGAGAGAAAAAGAAAGAATACTCTAGATTCCAGATTCATTAAAACTGCAGATTTTGTGGACTCTTTAGCACGATTAAGCTGCACTTGGGTAACTGAATTATAAGAAATAAAAGTAAGAAAGAGAACCCAAGAAAATACACAAGGGGAAACAAGATTAAAGGGAAGGAAAGATAACCTTGTCCAGGTGTTGCAATTGAATGTAATTCTGCTACAGCAATATCAACTGCTTTTGAGGCAAAGTCAGATCCCTACATCCGAATATTCAACATCTTCAGTCTAAGGAAAAAAGAAACAATAATGTACTCACTAGTAATAAGGATTGACGTCACCAAACACCGTAATAATTTGTATTTTGAGTTCATAATGGCTGTGTCAATGCAAAGGTCTAATGTGATTAGATGACTAGAGCAACTTAACTTTTCTGCCATACAAATTCAGAATGAGTTAAAAATTCCTCATCCATCACCACATAAAACTCTTTAGATCGTCATTGTGGAGAAACGTGCAACCTTAACACCATGACTAATTTGTGTTTTTTATGTTTTTAGAAAAGGAAAATTAATAATAATAATAATAATAATAATAATAATAATAATAATAATCTGCTGGACATCCACTCAATGAGTCATAACTATTCCATTATTATCAAAAAAAAAAAAAAAGAAGAAAAAAAAAGTATCAGCCTAAGAAGTAAACTGCACTAAGTCTCTGATTCCACATGATCCTACTAATACATCAACAAATAGCATCCTAGATTCACAAAGACAATTCTAAAATGTAAGCCTTACAGTGCTAGCATAAATGCCAAATAGACCGGAATTATTGAAGATGCTGTTGAATGCAGAAAAGGACTGCATCTGTTGGTATTCATTTAAGACACGGAGATCTGTTCAAAGGAGAAAAGGCACAATAAGGTATGCTAAACTATGCAATTTATAAAGAAATGAAAGAGTAAAGAGGGCCATGTTAAATTGTCATGAAATAACATATAAACTGTAAAACCAAAACCATGATAAATTAAGTAACAAAAGAAATAAACTGGATAAGTTCTTAAGACTTAAAGATTTCCATGAGATAAGTTCTAATTATTATTTATGTTTATAAAATAACTTTATCATGTGTGTAATTTTCATGTCTTTCCTTAAAATTTGTTACTAATTCATTTCTATTTATGTAATTTGTAAATATTCTTTTGGTGCAATGAAGAAAGCAAGATGAATGCTTCACAACTACAGACTTTGAAGCTTTATTGTCTAGTTTTCCTAGAGCATTTTTGCATGCATTTAGAATAGACAAAGAGTTTTATTGCTTGGAAGAGATTCATCATCCTTCCTGTTCTGGTGTCCCATTAATTTCCAATAAAGTTGAACCTACAAAAAAATAAATAAACTGGAAGACTAAGGAATATTACATAGTCTTGAATGCATCCCCTTTCCGGGACCCCCTGCAGAGAATGAGCCGCCTCCTCCCATAAGCAACTGTAAAATGAGAGTTTGTTTAAGCATGAAAGTAAGCAATGTCACATCTACATCATTGTAGAAAAATGATATAAAATCGAGAAAAAAATCTTAAGAGTTTCCAATATTAAAATGCACACCTGAAGAACAGTCAAAAGGATAGCTTGCTTTTCTTCACGCCAGCCACCGGGGACCTCAAAGGCAAGAGCAACATGCGTGGTCTGAAAAAACACAAAAGAAGTGAAGAAAATTAGCACAAAAGAAAAATGATGGAATGATCTATGAGAAAATTTTGCAAATGAGGAGAAGAAAGAACCAATCTTAAACACACACACACATGCACACACAAACATCATACCCATGAATCAGCATGGCGACGATAATCTCCTCCAACATATACAGATTTGGGCTCTTCAGGATTGGGAACACTGGGTAGGTCTGAAAGAAGTGGCTCCGCTAGTGATATCAACTCCTCATGATCAACCCCGGATGCTGCAAGAACCATCCTAGGAGCAGTGTAATTTTCCTGAAATCCAAATATCATATGTTACGAATAATCAAGAAAAATAAATGCACAATTACCACAATGAAAAGTTTATCAAGACACCTAGAATACATAAGGGATTCATAAATATTATTGTATCTTACAGAAACAAATTTCTCCAGAATACTTCCATCTAATCTGTTCAGTGCAGTTTCAGAAGCCAAAAGAGAATTTGACAATGCACCAGAATAACCAGCGGACTGAATTGCCTCCAGAAGTAAGCCTTGAGGATTATTGGACAATTCTGCGATCTCAGCTCTCACTTTTCGCAGCTACACAAACATAATATCAATTGAAAAGGTAACAAATGAAACAACTTCACAAGCACAACAATAACAATTGATAATAATATATTAATCTTGATAAGATGGCAGAAAAGCTGCAAAACATGACAATAGCATTAGGTAAATGCAACAATTTTACAGTTCCGAATCCAATTTATAAGCTTTTACAAAATAAATAAATAAATAATAACAAGGTTACCTCCTCATTGACTTCCCAATCTAAGAAAACAGGGTTTCGCACACTGTCAACAAGCAATTCTACCATCTCAGGTACATAGGTCTTTAGAGCATCAAATGTGTATCCCATTTGCTCCCTAGAAGCTGAAGCTCCAATGTTTCCACCAATTGATTCCACTTCTCTCACAATTCGCAAGTGGCTACGGTTAGTTGTGCTTTTAAAGGCCATTCGTTCCAGCAAATGTGAAGCCCCACATGATTCTGAAGTCTCGTATGTAGAACCACAGTCAAGATATAAACCAATAGAAGCTGCAGGGTTCTGATTAAATAGCCCGTCAGAGTTTATCACAAACACACACCGTAAAATTAATAAAGATAAAATCTTAAAATAAAATGGAATTCAACTAGTATAGACAGGTTGCATAAAAGAATTGATTATTGCATACCGTTGATGTCTCTGAAGCTATTTTGACACCATTAGAAAGAGTTGTAATCTTGGTCTTGCTTGGTTCAACATAATCGGGTACTGGGGGTGGCAAATTTACGCCTGCAAGTGGGATTTCTAGTGGAGGAAGAGAACCTGAACGTTCCCCAGTCAACCAACTAAAGAAACCCCCTGAGGTTGGTCTTGTGGCAACCCCACTTGCGGTGGCATACCTGGCAGCACCTGAACTCCCCACACGACCCTACTCAGAAAAGAATAAGAAGGCATTGCAGTGCAGACTGCAGTCAGCATTCACTTTTAAGAAAAACCAATTCGTACAGTTTATTATGTTTATGCGAAAAGAAAACAACGAAACTAAACGCTCATAATATGATTTGCCTGAAACACAAAGTTAAAAGATATCAAGTTTTTCTTTTTTTTCAAAAAAAAATTACAATGCTTAAATGAGTTTTCTCCTTTAAGAAAAAGAAAAAAAATTCCCTCGCCAAAATTACGATGATCCCACGCCCCCAAAAACTTTTCTTTTCATTTTTTGGAACAGCGGAGATAATAAACCTGATTAAAATCTTTCATTTTGTCGACCAAAGCATACATAAACACACAGCACTAATAAATTGATTTCCCTAGTTTTTCTCCATTTTCCCATATAATCAATTATAAAGGTGGTGAAGCAATATAATCTAATTAAAAACACAATTAATCGAGCTTGATAATAGAAATGAAACATCACGACACGGATCTTAAACCACCTAGACGTTGAATGAAGCGGTAGAATTTTGGAGTGAAGTTGGTACTAACCTTGAGAGACCTAAGTCGTGAAGCTGCAGTTCGATACATGGCGGGTGAATCGAATGAAGCCCTAGACTAGAGGAGAAAGCAACCCTATTGAGTTTTGCAGTGTCAATGAAGAGGGAGGGAGACTCGCTACGCAAAAGGAAATTAAGCAAAGCAAACACGAAGTTTGGGTTTTGGGGATGTGCAAATTGGACCACGGTAACTACCCTGCTTTTACTCTCGTAATTAATCTCATTTTACTTCCTCCTCGGTCAAAAGAGGTTAATACACGTGTTCAAAACTACTCATTTTTTTTTTTTACATTTAAAGAATCATCCACAAAACAATAAAAGATAGACTTACTTACGTGTTACAGACAAAATCAAAAATCGGTTGGTCTCTTTTAGAGAAATTTCTCCTATCACCAAGTAATAATGTCGCTTTAAGAGCAACTCTAATTAAGTTATTCACATAAAAAATCATAAATATATTTGCTCAAAAATACAAATATTTCAATTCCACCAAATAAAATATACTGCAGCTGGACAAACTGCTGCAACAACCCTATAAAGAAAACTGCGATCTCAGTGATCATTTAACCACATAAGCCAATATGAATAGGACAACGACCAAATGGCATTACCAAGCCAAGAATGAATAACATGCATGAGTTGCTTGGAAAAAGAACAATCAAAGAAAAGATGACTATGACAGTCATCGCCAAGCTCATAAACTGGACAACCAATAGAATTAATAGCGATACCTCTTGTCAACAGGTGATCTCTTGTTAATAAGATATTAAGAGAGGCTTGCCAAAAAAAAAAAAATCTATGCTTTGGTACGGATAATCCACACTAAATTATTTTATGATTATCAACTTTAGCATAAGGAGTAAGGAAATAATATAAAGTTTACTGACCTAAAATTTTGTCCCTTTTTCAGCATCCAATATTGTCTCTCGAGTGAAAAGATTCCTAAGATTAAGAAGTTTTCGTCAATACCAACTCATATCACCTTTCATATCAACCACTCAAAAATCATAGTTTTTCAAGTAGATGACATTGATCCATTTAACCCACAAGACATCTTGTTTCGTAGTAATAGCCCAAATGTATCGAGCAATCGAAGCCTTATTTCAATTGGTTTCTTCCCGAAAACCCAATCTCCATAGTTCTTCGGCTTGTAGACAAGGTCCTGTAAAGCTAGATGCATCTTACTAGTATTACCTCTCGCACCCCACAAAAAGTCTTTGCAGAGTTTGTCAACATTATTGACTACTTTATGCGGCAACATAAAGATACTCATCTAATAACAACAAACGCCCAACAACACTGATTGCATCAATTGTACTCTTCTTACAAAAAAGAGATGCTTAGTTGCCAAGTTGTGAAGCTTCAATTGAATCTTCTTAAGAAAGTGATTACAATCTACTATTTTCATTTAGTTAGTCTCATTGTCACACCAAGATACTTCAGAGAGAAATGATCCTCTTCATAAGGGGCTAGATCCCTAATAACCAGTTTACATGCTTCATCAACCCCGCCAAAATAGATATCAAACTTGTTCGGGTTAGCATAAGGGGCAAAAATCTTAGGATTTAGTTTTGGGAACTTTTCAATAATATACATTATTTATAAATTATTTACAATAATAACGTTACCTAAAATAATTGAAACAATTAACGGTGACACCTCAGCATAAATAACCAAAACCATAAATTAAACATGCCTATGTCTAAACCATTTTTATCAACTAAATAAGAAAAGAAATTAAACCTGACAACTCACATTCTCCCATATCAATCCTTATTGGTATCATTAGTAATTATGTTATTTTTTCTTTACATATTTCAAAACTATTTAAAAAACTAATAAATTACAAGTAAAAAAATTCACATAACATTTTAATTAAATTTATAGACATTTAAGTTATCAATTAATTATTTTAAAGTTACAGTATGATACCATAATGTTACTTAAAATATATTTTTAACAACTATAATTTTGTTCTTTTCAAAAAATAAAATAAAATAAAATAAATAACTATAATTTTGTTATAAACATTAAACACATCATTACTCAGTTTCGCTTAAAAATATATATTATTGTAATCTACTCTTCAATATGAACATTTCAAAATGTGAAAAATATATGTTTTTTTGCTATTTATTGTACCCAAAATACCCTTACATAAGAGAATCAATCATAGATTAATTAATTTGTTATTTTATAGACACACATTGTGTTTGAAATAAAAAATAAATTATTGTTACAATATATGAAAAATAGACTAATAAATTTATTGGCGTATGTTTGATTATAGTTTACTATGTATTGAAAAAAATAAAATGTAGTTCTAACAAATAGAATCTACTAAGTTTATTGACATATATAATGGTAGATTATATGAAATGAACTGAATTATTATTCCAATAATATACGAAAAGAAAAATAAAATTTATTTCAATATGCTAAAATAAACTAATAGATTTATTAGCATATACGATAATAGACTATACGAAAAGGTTACTGTGTAAACAAAAAATGAAAATATATTTTAATATGTCAAAATAAACTAAAAAGTTTATTTAGCATATATGAGTATAGGCATATATGTCAAATAAACTTATGAGCAAGGAATTTCATCATATTTAAATCTTTGACAAGTGCATATATTCTTATCCAAGTTTACTATATAAGACATGTTACAGTCATAGTCATGTACTTTGTATACAATTAAATTTGATGTCTCAACTTGAAAAAAAAAATAGACTAATTAGTTTGTTATTTTATAGGCACACATTGTGCTTTAAACAAAAAATGAATTGTTGTTCCAATATACACGAAAAATAGACTAATGGGTTTCTTGGCGAATATCATTATGTTTGGTTATAGTTTATTCTGTATTGGAAAAAAAAAATATATATTGTTCCCCCAACAAACGATAACTAGTAGGTTTATTAACATATATAATTGTAGGCTATATGAAATGAAATAAAAATTGTTGTTCCAATATACAAAAGAAAAATAAAATTTGTTTTAATATGCAAAAATAAACTAATAGATTTATTAGCATAACTATAATAGTATGTTTTCTGTATGAATTACTTTTTATGATCTATGTTTCTTTTATATATCAGTTTTGTAAACCAATATCATGAATATATTCAATATTTAGTTTGAAAATAAAAAGAAAATTATAAACACCATTAATAATTAAGCATATCAGCTTTTAAAAATGTTGATTGTGAACATATAACTTGATATAAAGGCAACAAAAAATAATAAAATTTTAAGGTATGCTATTATCAACTAATCAATTACTTTAACGTATGCTTAGTATCTTGAAGTGATAGGGGCAAAATTGGTACAATGTTTACAAATTATTAAAGTTATATTAACAAAATTATATTATTTTAAAAAGTTTATTAATTATTATTTTTGTTTCGTAAACTAATCAGTTTGTATGTATTTTAAAATACATCTAGTTACAATATTTTATTAATATCATATATATCAGATATATGAAAGGTAACTAATTAGTAATTTATTTATGAAATGTCACTTTTTTTTTTCATTTAATGTGTATAAAATTATTTTATATGTATATTTGAATTATGTGTAAACTAATTATTTTGTATAATGGTGTAACTCTTAATCTCAAATACCGGTATAGCCAAAATTATTTTTTTAAAAACTACAGAAGAAAAAGAAAAAAAAATAATAGATTTACACAAAAAGAACTCAAGACCAACAAAAAGCCTTTAAGCTGAGATCAATTAAGAGAGAGAAGGAATATACTCACATGTGTTATAACTTGAAACTCAATACTTTAATTTACTACGTAATATATAGTTATATATTTTTGAAATTGCGTTATATTTTTTTGACTAACGACATTTCTATAAATTAGATCATAATTTAGTGTGTAGATGTAATTTTCCCTTTAGTTTTTCTTCTAAAAGGGGATGTCCATAAACAATTTTGAGCCCATAGTTCTAGCCCTATATTAGGGGCTTTAAAGCCGGATAATCATCAAGCCCAATGGGCTTACAAAAGTATGGTTAGGCCCATTAGGCCAATTATTGGCACCTTTTGAGCTCACAAATTTGTATTTTACTCAATACCTTTGTTTTTTTTTTTTTGTAAAACCATTTCTTTATTTCTTTTTTTTTTTTTTTTTAGAATCTAGCAATTACTTTGTTAATGTTTTCAAGTGTATTCATCTATGAAAAGTGTTATTTAAAAAAAAACTATGAAAAGTAGATTATCCAATCCAAAAATAAATAAAAAGACCTTAATTAAAAAAACCACTCACACAAATACCATAAAACTTGTATGAAAAATCGTTAAAATGAATTATTTTATAAGGCTTTTTATTTATATACTAAATTAATATTTATATTGTTACAGGGTTTCTCTGTGGTATCTATATAATTAAAAAAAAAAATTGTTTTGCTAACACGTGTACACATTGTTTTAACTCATTTGAAAAGTTCCAAAATTTATTCATTTGTTTTAAAAGGAAATGTTTCATAATTTATAAGCATTAAGCAGCTTTTAGTGTTATAATAAGTTTGTATAGTTGTTTAAAATACTAAATAATAAAGAGACTCAAAAATTGTTTCTCAATAGAATCTTCAAGGATCTTCTGTTTTATAAAATAAATAAATAAAATGTTGATAAGAGAATCTTTAAAGGATGTTCTTAAGGATCTACGATCGGTTTTTCCTTTCCTTATTAATAAATAGAAAAACATGACCAAAACACTTTGAGTTGAACGTCATAATTATTTTTTAATGTTGAACTCTTTCCCTTATTAAACATGCCAAGGTAGCTTCAAGAACGTCATTCAAAAGGATAATCATTAGTACTAAAAGAATATAAATAAAAAGTGGCGGTCATGGTAGTATTTATCAAGGCTTATCATGCATTAAATTAGAGATACAGATGTAATAGCATAATAGCATGGACCATGAGTCACATTTTCACAAGCATGCCTTTTGATGTCATCCCCCTCGATCATAACCACATCTTTTTTCTTCTCCTTTCCAAATATATGAACAATCATGTGATTTTAAAATTAGTATCCATACAATATGTTTATTCAAATATGTCAACTCAAAAAAAAAGCATCATTAATAAGTATTTAAGATGGGTTCATATAATTTAATTTGGTTTAATTCATATATTTTTAGAAAGTAAACTCTTAGCAAGTGGATATATATACAAATAGGCGGTGGTTCCAGCAGAATTTTAGTGTAGACTCGATACTTCCAAAGCTTGACTACTTAAACTGAGAGAGAGTTTTGTTGTAGAGTTGTAGTGTCATCATCCATTAATGGACAGAATATCTAGCTCTAATTCTCTATCAACACCAAGGTTTCGGTGCTTTGATCCAACCAACTCTTACCCAGATCACACCACTAATCACAAACATTATATTCGAACCTTTTCAAATTCAAGCTTCAACAACAACTCTCACTCCAATTCCACTCCAGAAATGGGACTTTTAATCAACTCTGATCCTAAAATCGAAACCGGTGAAGCCGGCTACGTTCTTGAAGATATTCCCCACCTATCCGATTACCTAAATCATCTCCCTGTTTGTAACTCTTTCTCTTCTATTGTTCCTCGTAATAAAGCAACCTCTGTCGTGTTTCCTTAATTATCTTTCTTACTATGTTTTTCTTTTTTGCAGACTCATCCAAATCCATTACAAGATAATCCTTCGTACTCAGCCGTTAAGTGAGTTGTTCTGTTTTGTTTTAATGAAATTTAAAGTATTAATTTTGGAACCGAACTGAACTGACCGTTAAATTTGATGTTTTGAACAGGCAATACTTTGTTGATGTGGATGATACAGTGGCCCACAAGGTGAATAATATTCTCATCCGTTTGTTTTTCACTTTTTTGTTTGACTCAAAAGTCGTTTTTTAAAGAACTTTAATAGAGTTTGTTATAATTTTATTGAGTTTTCCTTTGTATATAAAGGTTGTTGTCCAGAAGAACGGTCCAAGGGGGACACACTTTCGGCGAGCTGGGCCTCGTCAAAAGGTTTTAGTTTTTCTCATCTTCTGTAGTAAGTTGATCTAGGAAGAAAACGAAGTGATGCATGATCAACTTGTTTTGTTGGTTAGGTGTATTTTCAATCAGATGAAGTGCACGCTTGTATAGTCACATGTGGGGGTCTATGCCCTGGTCTAAACACAGTGATCAGGGAGATAGTATGTGGTTTACACCACATGTATGGAGTTAACACAGTTCTTGGGATTGAGGTAAAGGATTACAATATAAGACATTATCCGTAGTTCTACTACAAATAGTGAAAATGATACATATATTGTTTTCATAATGTAGGGAGGATACAAAGGCTTCTATTCAAGAAACACAATCCCTTTAACCCCAAAAATTGTCAATGACATTCATAAACGTGGTGGCACCATTCTTGGAACATCACGTGGAGGTCATGACAAATCAAAAATAGTTGACAGCATTCAAGATCGAGGCATCAATCAGGCTTGTTTTTCTTTTTGTTCTTTCTTTTCTACTTAAAGAGCCTTGTACAAATACAACTCTATAAACTCATTAAGAAACTCAACCTGATGGACCTCAGGTTTACATAATTGGAGGAGATGGAACTCAAAAGGGGGTTTCAGTGATTTTTGAGGTAAGTTTCAGTTTGAAGATCACCTAAACAAATCTTTACACTATTCAGTGAAATTGACCAAGAAATGATATTCTGTAGGAAATCAGGAGGCGTGGCCTTAAAGTTGCAGTGGCTGGAATTCCAAAAACTATAGACAATGACATTCCGGTACTTTTTCATAACATGGTCAATCTTGTTTTTCAATTCACAAATGTGTCACACTCAATATTCTCATTACCCTGATTCAGGTTATAGATAAGTCCTTCGGTTTTGACACTGCCGTTGAGGAAGCTCAACGAGCTATCAACGCAGCTCATGTTGAAGCTGAAAGCTTCGAGAATTGCATTGGCCTTGTCAAGTTGATGGGACGCCATAGCGGTCAGTTAAATTTTATGTTCGCCACGCCACACCACAGTACTAATCTCTACATGAATGCTGTCATCTGATGAATTTTTAAGTGAATCAGGATTCATAGCAATGCATGCTACTCTTGCAAGCAGAGATGTTGATTGTTGCCTGATACCAGAGTCCCCGTTCTACCTCGAAGGACCTGGAGGACTATTCGAATACATCAAAAGAAGACTTAAAGAGAATGGACACATGGTAATAGTGGTGGCTGAAGGAGCAGGACAAGAAAATCTTTCTGAGAATACTCGTAGCATTAACCAGCAAGATGCTTCTGGAAATAAACTACTTAAAGATGTTGGTCTGTGGTTAACACAGAAAATCAAGGTACAATAACATAGACAAAAGCAAGCAACAAAGCTCAGTTGTTGATAAACTCTTAAAATGCATGTTTCCCCTAGCTTTCTATCTTAATTTAATTTATTGTTTTGTAATGCAGGATCACTTCTCAACACAACAAAATATTAATATAAACCTCAAATATATAGGTAAGTTAAAAGAAAGGGGGTATTTTCATTCTTTCTTATATGAAGCTTAACAAAGTGATGTGATGCTGCAGATCCCACTTACATGATCCGAGCAGTTCCAAGCAACGCATCTGATAACGTTTCTTGTACACTCCTTGCTCAGAGTGCCGTACATGGTGCAATGGCAGGGTATACTGGTTTCACAGTTGGCCCTGTTAATGGAAGACATGCTTACATACCTTTCCATGTAAGTTTAACTATGCAAATATACATACATATAGTTAGTGTAGTGAAAATGATATAATTGTTTTTTTTTTCTATACAGAGGATTAATGAGAAACAGAATAAGGTTGTAATAACTGACAGAATGTGGGCAAGGCTGCTATGTTCAACCAATCAGCCAAGTTTCCTAAATGCTGCAGACAGTTTTGAAGATGATCATAAAGAAAATGAAACAGAAATCCATGCTGAAAATCGGGAAAGCGAACCAAACGGCTATAATGGTCAAAGCTTAATAAGCTGAGAGAGACTGCCTCTAGTCTAGACAGATCACAAAAAGTGTTGAATTTCATTTTCGTTTGAACAACATGCTAAATAATGTGTCATAAGGTTTTCAAATGAATATACTGTAGTCTGTATCATTAGAATCCTCTTTTAAGATTATCATTTTCTATGGTTTTCTATTTTAGCACTGGAATATTTTAAGGTCCAAGTAAAGTATACTGCATTCAGTCATCAATAAAAAATTATTAGCGAAAAATAAATTAATATATACTACACTAAGAAAAACTATTATCACCTTTTGATGTCATCCCCTCCATGATAACCATATCTTTCTTCTTCTTCTTCAAATATATATGAGTTCAATCAAGTGAATTTAATATTGTATATCCCATATAATATGTTTAATTTCTTTATGTCATAGTTAAATTTTGAGAAAATTACTAAAAGTTATCTTAGAGTATCTAACATTCCTCATTTTATCAAGTGAATATTAGTTTTCCATCTTATTTATTAAATTAAATATATTAAATGAATATTAAAATGTACAAATAACAATATGTTATTTCTTGTGGTGACTAATACTATTGTTATTTCTTGTGGTGACTAATACGTTAAGGTGTTTTTTAATATTTTTCATAAATTTAATTTGAATCAGGTAGAATTCGTTATATGTAATTTCACCTGTAATATATTACGTCACTAAACTATTATATTGAGAATATCTCCAATGCTCTATATTTAGATGTACTTTTCCAATTAAAATTTATGCTAAAAACCTCAAATATAACTAAGGAAACTGAATATAATTAATAGCTAAATGAAACTGAGCTTTTCCTCATTGCTATAATAATTTTTGACCTTTTCTTTTATTTCTTGTAATCATACACATTAACATATAATAAACTAAATTAAATATATATTTAAAAAAAATAATATTTAAATTATGTAAAAAAAAAAACAGAAAAATCTGTGTAATATAAAATGTATAAAGTACATTGAAAAAAAATTAAATGTTAGTGAAATATTACAAAATGTAAAGTAGTTGATAGAAACTCTTCCAGTATAATTTATATATAATAATAGTTAAAACCTAATATTTATCATAACAGGATTTAGTTCCTGACTTCATGTAGAAGAAACAAGAATACTAATTTAATTTTTGAATTTAAGTAGACTACCAAATGTATTTAAAGTTATAGCTTCCTAAAATAAAATAAATTATATCTTTAAAGTTTAAACATTCAAATTATTAAAATTAATTGAACACTCGAAGTATTTTTTTTTTCGGAAAAAAAATAAAAACAGATTTTTATATATTTACAATATAATTATTCAGCACTTTTAAAATTATATAAATGGTAAAAAATATGATTTTTTATAATTATCTTTTAGATATTTATTAATTTAAACAAGATCTTATTTTATATATATATATATATATATATATTTTAAATAAGTTCTTATTAATTAGTATAGAATTAGGATTGATGAAAGGCTTCAATTAAGAGTGGCAGCAGAATTACAATTCAGCATGTAAAAGATATTTATCATAAAAAAATGATAAAAGATAGGATTAATTTAAATAATTTCCTTATTAGTATAGAATTAGGATTTGATGAAAAGGCTATAAATAGATGCATAGTTGCAGCAGAAATTTAGATGCACCCTATACTTTCAAAGCTCGAAAACTTAATTAAGCTGAGAAAGAACTAGCTAATGAACAGAATATCTAGCTCTGATTCCCTTTCAACACCAAGGTTTCGGTGTTTTGATCCCACCAACTCTAACTCTTACCCAGATCACACCACTAATCACAAACACTACATCCCAACAACCACTTCAAATTCCAATTCCACTACTGAAATGATAACTCCTAAAATCGTCACAAGTGACAACGGTTACATTCTTGAAGATGTTCCTCACCTATCTGATTACCTCACTGACCTTACTGTTAGTGCAAGTACTCTTTCTCTTCTTCTTTATCATCTATAATGTAACTATTACTTACTATATATTTTTTTTTCTTTTGCAGACTCATCCAAATCCATTACAATATAATCAAACTTACTCAGCGGTGAGGTGAGTTTTTATTTTAATGTTTTTAATGATGTGTTCAATTAAATTTTTGACTTTAGAATTAACCCAAATGAACTAAACCATTAAATGATTGACATTTGAACAGGCAATGTTTTGTTGGTGAGGATGATTCGGTAGCCCAACAGGTAAGTGAATATTCTCATCATTTACTTAATTGATTCCAAAATGTTATTTATTTACGTTTTACTTTATATTTATTTAATATGGAATTAGTAATAGTTATGAATTTACTTGTTTTTCTTCTACATAGATTGTTGTCCAGAAGGACGGTCCCAGAGGGCCCCACTTTCGACGAGCAGGACCTCGTCAAACGGTAATAGCTTAATTTATTAATTTATCTTTTTTAACTTTTTAAAATTATAATTTTTTGTGAAGTGCTTGTGTACACTAATAAATTTTTGCATTTTCGGTATAAAAAATAATTATAATCTCAATTTTTTATATGATTTTATATAATAATGTATATTATTATAGTTATTTAAAATATTTTATAAAATTTTAAAAAATTTACAATAATTTATAATATAAAAAATAAAATTTAAACAACTTATTATTTGACTCGTAAAAAAAAAAAATCAAATGACACATATAATAAAATATTTAAACTATATTTAAGAATTGAAAATTCAAAAGTCAAAATAACTATGATATATTCTTTCATATAAAGAAAAATTATGCTATATCAAAGGACCATAAAACTTTGTCCCTATTTTTTTTATAGTTTTTCTTTTTCAATAGTTAATATGATTTTATCATATTCTTCAACTTTTTTCTTAACTTAATTTTGAAAAGTAAATCTTCTTTTTTTCTTCATAAAAACATAAATTAAAGTTTCCAAAATAATCTCCACTTAGTTTTTCTCTTCATGTGTTTTGAATATCATTCAAAAGTAAGTCACCTTAATCTAACAAGAAAACAACGTCGTAATTAACTTGTTTCCTTCCGTAGGTATCTTTTGAACCAGAAGAAGTGAACGCTTGCATAGTCACATGTGGGGGTCTATGCCCTGGTCTAAACACAGTGATCAGGGAGATAGTCTGTTGCTTACACCACATGTATGGTGTAAACACAGTTCATGGGATTGAGGTAAACGATACTGAATATATATTGTTTTTAGGACTCTATATAGTCATGAAGCAATTTCTTTGAAATTGTCTAGTCTTAATGAGGTGGAATTTTATTTATTATTATAATGTAGGGTGGATATAAAGGCTTCTATGCTAGAAACACAATCCCATTAACCCTAAAAATTGTCAATGACATTCATAAACGTGGTGGCACCATTCTTGGAACATCTCGTGGAGGTCATCACACATCAAAAATTGTAGACAGTATTCAAAATCGAGGCATCAATCAGGCATGTTACTTTTTTTCCCGACTTATTACTTGGTTCTAAAGAGAAACTCTACAAATGAAACTCTATTAACTCATTGAAAATTTCAATTTGATTGACCTCAGGTCTACATAATTGGAGGAGATGGAACTCAAAAGGGTGCTTCAGTAATTTTTGAGGTCAGTTCAAGTTTGAAGATCACATCAGTCTCTAAACTATTGAATAATAATATTTTTAGTTTAATGGTACTAATGAAGAAATCATATCCTACAGGAAATTAGGAGGCGTGGCCTGAAAGTTGCAGTGGCTGGAATCCCAAAGACTATAGACAATGACATACCGGTACTTTTTCATAACATGATCAAACTTGTTTATGAACTGGTGAATGTATCATATTGATGAATATTGTCATTGTTCTACTTCAGGTTATAGATAAGTCCTTCGGTTTTGATACTGCCGTCGAGGAAGCTCAACGAGCTATCAACGCAGCTCATGTTGAGGCTGAAAGCTTTGAGAATGGCATTGGTGTTGTCAAGTTGATGGGACGCCATAGTGGTGAGTTTAAATTTTAAGTTCACTACATTACTAATCTCTACATGAATGTTGTGGTCTGATAAATTTTCGTTAAAACAGGATTCATAGCAATGTATGCTTCTATTGCAAGCCGAGATGTTGACTGTTGCCTGATACCAGAGTCCCCGTTTTACCTTGAAGGACCTGGAGGACTATTCGAATACATCAAAAGAAGACTTCAAGAGAATGGACACATGGTAATAGTGGTAGCTGAAGGTGCAGGACAAGAAAATCTTTCTGAGAATACTCGTAACATTAACCAGCAAGATGCTTCTGGCAATAAGCTACTTCAAGATGTTGGACTCTGGTTAACACAGAAAATCAAGGTACAAATACTAGAATTTCCTACTTATTTCCTAATAGCTTTTAAAAGGGTTTTCGCTCTTATACTTTTCCAGTTCCACTAAACACAATAACGCTCGATTGTTGAGAAACTACTAGAAATCCATGTTTCCGCAACTTGCTATATTAATTAATGTTGTTTTGTATTGTAGGATTACTTCTCAACGCAAGAAAAGATTAACATAAACCTCAAATATATAGGTAAGCTTTTTTTTTTTTTTTTTTTTTTTTAAAAAAAAAGAGTATTTTCATACTTACATGTAGCTTAACAAAATGATGTGATGCAGATCCCACTTACATGATCCGGGCGATTCCAAGCAACGCATCCGACAACATATCCTGCACACTCCTTGCTCAGAGCGCCGTACATGGTGCAATGGCAGGATATACTGGTTTCACAATTGGCCCTGTTAATGGAAGACATGCTTACATACCTTTCCATGTAAGTTTAACCATGAAAAAGTACATACATTATAATTCTCCATCAACCTTGATCGACGTGTCCTACCATAATCACTAGTAGAAATTGATATAATTGTTTTTCTTTCTAATTTTTTATTTTATATGCAGCGCATTAATGAGAGACAAAATAAAGTTGTAGTAACCGACCGAATGTGGGCAAGGCTACTACTAGGTTCAACCAATCAGCCAAGTTTCCTAAATGCTCCAGACACTTTTGAAGATGATCATACAGAAATCCACTCTGAAAATGAGGAAAGCGAAGAAAACGGTTACCATGGTCAATTCTTAATCTGTGACTGACTGCCTTAGACGAGATCACCAAAAGTGTTACTTCTCATTTTTGTTTGAACAGCATGCTAAAGCTAATGTTGTGCTTGTGTCTGTTACTTTTTATTTTTGTCGGTTTTTTAGATAAAAATATTATTACGTACTGTTTTGTTACAATTTCCTTTTAAGATTATCAATAAATTGTTTTTTTTTTCATATATAAAAAATACTTACACACGACTCTAAAAATATACTTTGTTTCAACCATCCATAAAAACATGAATATGCTTTTGTTCTTTTTTATTTGAAAATTTTCTCCCTTTCTTTTGTATTGTTGGTACTATTTTCACTCGCTTTGGCAAAAATTTAATTTTATAATATTATTAGCTTTTTATTTCAAGTTTTTTTTTTTGGAAGTTGACAGCTTTTGTGTTTTGCGTATTCAAAATGGTAATTTTAATTTTCTATTTTATTTTTATAAATTATATAAAATAAATTATATATTTAAAAAATTAAATAAAAATGAAAATAAAAATCGGGGTGATTTTGGTCGTATTAAAAAAAAAAGTTTGACCATAATTAATCTCAGGGTACAATTATGTTCTATTTATAAAAATAGAGAGTTCAAATTATCATTTAACAAAATAGAAGATTCAATTAGTAATTTTTGTAAAATATAAAGTCTAAAATAGTATTTACTGTTAAAAAATAATATTTAAATTATGTTAAAAAAACAAAAAAGCCTGTATAATATAAAATGTTTAAAGTACACTAAAAAAAATTAGTGATATATTATAAAAAGTAAAGTAAATTAGTTGTTAGAAACTCTTCCAGTAGTATAATTTATAAATAATAATAGTTAAAACCTAATATTTATCATAAGAGGATTTAGTTCCTGACTTCATGTAGAAGAAACAAGAATACTAATTTTTATTTTTTGAGTTTAAGTAGACTACCAAATGTATTAAAAATTGTAGCTTCCTAAAATAAAATAAATTTTATCATTAAACATTCAAATTATTAAAATTAATTGAACACTCGAAGTAATTTTTTTTAAAGACACTCGAAGTAAATTGAAATGATATATATATTTTTTAATTTCTTACCTTTAATAAAATTAATATATTTTAAAATATCTTTTTTGATTTAATAATATTTTTATAATAGTTTTATTTTTACAAATAATAAAATTTCGGAAAAAAATAAAAACAGATTTTTATATATTTACAACATAATTGAATGGATGTAGTTTAGTTCGGTTAAACAGAAATAAGTTAATTCAGCACTTTTAAAATTATATAAATGGTAAAACATATGATTTTTTATAATTATCTTTTAGATATTTATTAATTTAAATAAGATCTTATTTATATATATATATTAAATAAGTTCTTATTAATTAGTATAGAATTAGGATTGATAACGGATAGGATTAGTTTAAATAATTTCCTTATTAGTATAGAATTAGGATTTGATGAAAGGCTATAAATAGATGCATAGTTGCAGCAGAAATTTAGATGCACCCTATACTTTCAAAGCTTGAAAACTTAATTAAGCTTAGAAAGAATAAATATCTAGCTCTGATTCCCTTTCAACACCAAAGTTTCGGTGTTTTGATCCCACCAACTCTAACTCTTACCAAGATCACACCACTAATCACCGACACTACATCCCAACAACCACTTCAAATTCCAATTCCACTACTGAAATGATAACTCCTAAAATCGTCACAAGTGACAACGGTTACATTCTTGAAGATGTTCCTCACCTATTTGATTACCTCACTGACCTTACTGTTAGTGCAAGTACTCTTTCTCTTCTTCTTTATCATCTATAATGTAACTATTACTTACTATATATTTTTTTTTCTTTTGGAGACTCATCCAAATCCATTACAATATAATCAAACTTACTCAGCGGTGAGGTGAGTTTTTATTTTAATGTTTTTAATGATGTGTTCAATTAAATTTTTGACTTTAGAATTAACCCAAATGAACTAAACCATTAAATGATTGACATTTGAACAGGCAATGTTTTGTTGGTGAGGATGATTCGGTAGCCCAACAGGTAAGTGAATATTCTCATCGTTTACTTTATTGATTCCAAAATGTTATTTATTTACGTTTTACTTTATATTTATTTAATATCGAATTAGTAATAGTTATGAATTTACTTGTTTTTCTTCTACATAGATTGTTGTCCAGAAGGACGGTCCAAGAGGGCCCCACTTTCGACGAGCAGGACCTCGTCAAAAGGTAATAGCTTAATTTGTTATTATTTTTTTTTTGAACTTTTTAAAATTATAATTTTTTTAGGGTGCTTGTATACACTAATAAATTTTTGCATTTTCACTATGAAAAATAATTATAATCTCAATTTTTCTTATATGATAATATATATTATAATTATTTAAAATATTTTTAAAAATTTACAATATAGAATATAAAATTCAAACAATTTATTTCACTCGTAAAAATATTAAAAAGTACACGCATGTAACAAAATATTTAAATATTATTTTTAACACGTTAAATATTTAAGAATTGAAAATTTAAAAATCAATATAACAGATGTATATTTTAAGTAAAATTATTGTATATCAAAGGACTATAAAACTTTGTCCTTTAACTTAATTTTAAAAAGCTAATCTTCTTTTTTTCTTCAAAATAAATTAAAGTTTCCATAATAATTTCCACTTGGTTTTTTCTTCATGTGTTTTGAATATCATTCAAAAGTAAGTCACTTTAATTTAACAAGAAAACGATGTCGTAATTAACTTGTTTCCTTTCATAGGTACTTTTTGAACCCGAAGAAGTGAATGCATGCATAGTCACATGTGGGGGTCTATGCCCTGGTCTAAATACAGTGATCAGGGAGATAGTCTGTTGCTTACACCACATGTATGGTGTAAACACAGTTCATGGGATTGAGGTAAACGATACTAAATATATATTGTTTTCAGAACAGGAATCTAGATAGTCATGAAGTAATTTCTTTAAAATTGTCTAGTCTTAATGAGGTGGAATTTTATTTATTGTTATAATGTAGGGTGGATATAAAGGGTTCTATGCTAGAAACACAATCCCATTAACCCCAAAAATTGTCAATAACATTCATAAACGTGGTGGCACCATTCTTGGAACATCTCGTGGAGGTCATCACACATCCAAAATTGTAGACAGTATTCAAAATCGAGGCATCAATCAGGCATGTTTCTTTTTTTTTTTTTTTTTCTAGACTTACTTGGTTTAAAAGAGAAATTCTCTAAAAATGAAACTCTATTAACTCATTGAAAATTTCAATTTAATTGGCCTCAGGTTTACATAATTGGAGGAGATGGAACTCAAAAGGGTGCTTCAGTAATTTTTGAGGTCAGTTCATGTTTGAAGATCATATCAGTCTCGAAACTATTGAATAAATATATTTTTAGTTCAGTGGTACTAACCAAGAAATCATATCCTACAGGAAATTAGGAGGCGTGGCCTGAAAGTTGCAGTGGCTGGAATCCCGAAGACTATAGACAATGACATACCGGTACTTTTTCATAACATGATCAAACTTGTTTATGAACTGGTGAATGTATCATATTGATGAATATTGTCATTATTCTACTTCAGGTTATAGATAAGTCCTTCGGTTTTGATACTGCCGTCGAGGACGCTCAACGAGCTATCAACGCTGCTCATGTTGAGGCTGAAAGCTTCGAGAATGGCATTGGTGTTGTCAAGTTGATGGGACGCCATAGCGGTGAGTTTAAATTTTAAGCTCACTACATTACTAATCTCTACATGAATGTTGTAGTCTGATAAATTTTCATTGAAATAGGATTCATAGCAATGTATGCTTCTATCGCAAGCCGAGATGTTGATTGCTGCCTAATACCAGAGTCCCCGTTTTACCTCGAAGGACCTGGAGGACTATTCGAATACATCAAAAGAAGACTTCAAGAGAATGGACACATGGTAATAGTGGTGGCTGAAGGTGCAGGACAAGAAAATCTCTCTGAGAATACTCGTAACATTAACCAGCAAGATGCTTCTGGCAATAAGCTACTTCAAGATGTTGGACTCTGGTTAACACAGAAAATCAAGGTACAAATGCTAGAATTTCTTACTTATTTCCTAATAGCTTTTATAAGGGTTTTCGCTCTTATACTTTTCCAGTTCCACTAAACAAAATAACACTCAATCGTTGAGAAATTACTAGAAATCCATGTTTCTGCAACTTGCTATATCAATTAATGTTCTTTTGTATTGTAGGATTACTTCTCAACGCAAGAAAAGATTAACATAAACCTCAAATATATAGGTAAGGTTTTTTTTTTTTTTTTTTTTTTTTTTTTTTATTTGAAAAAAAAAAAAGAAAGGGTATTTTCATACTTACATGTAGCTTAACAAAATGATGTGATGCAGATCCCACTTACATGATCCGGGCGATTCCAAGCAACGCATCCGACAACATATGCTGCACACTCCTTGCTCAGAGCGCCGTACATGGTGCAATGGCAGGATATACTGGTTTCACAATTGGCCCTGTTAATGGAAGACATGCTTACATACCTTTCCATGTAAGTTTAACCATGAAAAAGTACATACATTATAATTCTCCATCAACCTTGATCGGCGTGTCCTACCATTCATAATCACTAGTAGAAATTGATATAATTGTTTTTCTTCCTAATTTTTTATTTTATATGCAGCGCATTAATGAGAGACAAAACAAGGTTGTAGTAACCGACCGAATGTGGGCAAGGCTACTACTAGGTTCAACCAATCAGCCAAGTTTCCTAAATGCTCCAGACAGTTTTAAAGATGATCATACAGAAATCTACTCTGAAAATGGGGAAAGCGAAGAAAACGATTACCATGGTCAATTCTTATTCTGTGATTGACTGCCTCAGACGAGATCACAAAAAGTGTTACTCCTCATTTTTGTTTGAACAGTATGCTAAAGCTAATGTTTTGCTTGTGTCTGTTATTTTTCATTTTTGTCAGTTTTTTAGATGAACACATTATTACGTACTGTTTTGTTACAATTCTCTTTTAAGATTATCAATAAATTGTTTTTTTTTTCATATAAAGAAAATGCTTACACATGACTCTAAAAATATACTTTGATTCAACCATCCATAAAAACATGAATATGCTTTTGTTGCATAATCTGATATAATATGCCTAAAACCCTACCTACGCCGATAATAAATGAATAACTAAGCAACAACATAGGTATTAATTAGCCAAGTAAATTTACACGTAATATATACAGAGTCAAACAATATCCAATGCAAAAGAGAAAAGTGGCGTTTGGCTCACTTCAACGGGTTAAAAATAGAGAAAATTACGCTCACGTAAACTATATTTTATTTATAGGGTGACTATTCAATGGTTATATTTTTATTGTAACCATATGGTTACATTTTTCTTTAACCTGTAATAGCAGGTTACTAATAGGTAGACTTTCCTTTTTTAGATTTAATTAATTATAATTAACTATTTTCTTAAAATAATTAATTAAATAGACATTCCTTTTTTAGAATTATTTAATTATAATTAACTATTTTCTTAAAATTAATTAAATATTTAACAAGACCTCTTTTAGTAATTAATATTTATATTTAAATCCTTACTTGAATTATTTTAATAATTAAGCCATTTAATTATAATATTTACAAAAAAAAATTATTTTTTTTACAAAAATTAAACTTCTTTTGACACAAATTAAAATTCTTTTCTTATAATAAATTTTCAAATAATTAATTATTTTTTAATTATATTTAATTATTTTGTTACAATTATATGAACTAAGTATGAGGCCTCAAGCTAATCAATCAATAACAAGTGCACCCATTTTTTTTAAAAAAAAATCCTTCAACTTATTTCATTTTTTACTTTTTAAATATCTAAATAAAAAAATTAAATAATTATGCGTAATAATTTAAAATTAAGATTACAAGTATAATAAAATTTAAATTATGAAATTATATGTGTATAATTTTAAATTATAAAAAACTTTGCTATAAAATTTTAAATAATTTAAGTATAAAAAAATAAATTACTAAAAGATCCTTATATAGTAATAAATTGAAAAAAATTAATTAATAATGATAATTAATTTAATTTTAAAATATAATTAATCTTAATTAAAGTTTTCTAAGGAAATAAATGATTAGGTTATTTTCAAGTTACAAGTTATTTTTTATTTATTTTTATTTAATTTCTAAATTAATCACAACCATTAAATAGTAATCAAATGGCTTAAAAAAATGTAACCATGATGGTTACAATAAAAATGTAACCTTTGAAACCTCTTCCTTTATTTATAAGGATACCCATATTAATTTAAATAGATTAAAGTAACGAATGTTATTTACATATACATATATATTCGGTATTCTCTCCCACTGGTGCCTTATTCACCATTTTTTTTTATAAAATTCATTATTCTTTCTTTCTTTCATAAACTTTTATCTAAACTTTACACACATATAATTTATTATTATTATTATTTAAAAATAACTCTCATTTTTTTTATTCAACCATCAATCTGACTTCATTTATTTATTTTATATTTTTTCTCTTGCATCTAAATATCTCTTTCATTTTATCATTTTTTTTTTAAAAAAACTTTATAATAAATTTCCAACTTCATGTATCTCTCTTTTTTTATTTTTGCAAGTTTAAAAAAAAATTATTTTTATTACACAAATAATTGTTTGGTTTTAAAAGTTACATCATTGTAATTTTTTTTACGATGATCATTATAATATGTGAGAAGTATATATCTTTCTCCTTTACCAAAGAAAATTTCCAAGATCAAATGTAGTATTTTAGTTTCTTTTATATTTTTTTAACAAATAAATAATTAATCTTTAAACTTAAACAAAATTTATGTATCAACAACTTAATAGGTTACTAAAAAGTTTTTTATTTTTTTTATTTTATCTGTTACAAGATTAAATTATAAATAAACATATGTTATAAAACTATTTTCATAGATGTATAAAATAACTTGTAAATAAACCAAATAGTATCTTAAATATCATATAAGTTACACTAAGTCAAACATTAAATTTAATTAGACAAAATTAAGTATACTAACCAATTCCATAAGTTTCTAAAAAATTATTTTTTTAATCATTAAAAGTAACTAAATTGTATTTTTTACATACTTATTTTTATAGAACAATTTTGATAAATTTTAAAATGAATTATAAAGAAATCATATAGTATCTTAAATTTATATTTTAAAAAATATAAAATAAAAATAAGTTATATTATAATTTATTAATTCTAAATATGTGTTTAACGCCCAAATGTGACTTCCACTAGCGGTGGTTGTAGTATAGATCGGGCGGTCGATTCCACAGGAAGGTGATTATGGACAAAAGCGTTAGTAGAAAAATAGAAACAAAAGGTTAATAATAAGTGATAATATTAACTAATGATTTTGTGATTTTTAATATGATAATAAATATTAAAAGAAAGCAAATAGATGTGTAATCAATAGTAAAAGAGAGAAAGGCTTCAAGAATCATCCATATGCTTGTTTAGCTATTTTGTACCTTTGATTCACTAAGTTGACACAAATGATGTAACATTAAAGTTCATTATATTTTGAGTATACAAGTTCTTAAAAATAAAAGAAATAATTTAATCTTATGTAGAACCTAGAAATGACATTATACATCAAGCAATAATGCAATAAAAGATTAAATATAAAACTAAACATCAATATTATTTTTACTAAATAGTAACACATAGAAAGAGCATGACTAATCCTATATATTTTTAGTAAAAATAATGACAAAGAGATAGAGATGGAGATGGAGGTGATAGTGAAGGAAATGAACACTAATATTACTTTTATTAATTTTTAGACACATAGGGAGAGCATGACTAAACCTATATATCATTTAACTAAAAGTAAATAAAAATGAACATAAAAGATAGAAATGAGCAATACTATCATTACTATAATCACTAAATAAAAATATATAGAAAGAGCATGACTAAGTCTATATATATATTTGGTATAATAGCATAGATAGTATAGATGGAAGAAGAACATAAAAATAAAAGTGGAATATGAACTTGCATTACTCAAATAAACATTACAACAAAAAGTGAATCAAAGATACAAAATAACCTCACTTTGCATATGGAATCATCCCTAACCTTCCAAGGAAGATTAGGCCATTATGCTAATCATTCTCATAAAATTTCTAAAGAGAAAAGATGAGAAGAAAAGTTGAGAGAATTTTGCTATAGTTTTCCTACACTAAAAATTACACTACCAATTACTAAAATGAGCTCCTATTTATAGAGCCATAAAAGGACTAAAAATAAATAAATAAAAATTTGGGATTATAAAATAAATATTAAGATTAAATTTGACATTTCAAATCAAAAATAAAATTAATATTATTTTTGTTATCATTGTGATTTTGACTTCTACTCTTTGGATGAAGGTTGAGTGTGGAAGAGGAAAATAGGGTTGATGATGACCTAGACTTATCATCATTGCATCACATGCTTTGGAAGAGACAAAATTGATGATGAGCTTCATGGGCTAGGCTTAACCTTTTTGGGTTGGGTTGCTTTGGACTTCAACAAAAATACTATTTTTTTCTTCATTTCTTTTCAACTTTGCTCCTTCCTCTTTCTTTCAACAAAAATACACTTTAATTCCTACAAGAAAGACATAAATTGAATCAAAATCAAATATTTTCATTTATAAAATATATTACAATAATTTCATGAAAATATCAATTAAAACTCAATTTATTTTATCATTTAAAATAAATAAAAGTGTATTTTTAACCACTAATCACAACCCCCAACTAGCTTATTGCTAGTCCCTAGCAATTCAAGCGGAGAAAAAGAATAATCGAGTTGAATAAACAAGTCAAATCACGCAAAAATATCCAAGCATTTTCAAAATATTAGTAGAGAGTTAAAGATTGCTATCAGTGTTATTTCAGTTGTAACAACAAAGTTGTGTGTGTGTGCACCAAATTGTATTTATTTTATTTCAAGTCTTAACACAAATAATATCGAAAAATCTCAAAAGTGTAAAGGTCTCAACTCCAATTTTTTTCACGGGTATTGAAAGTATTTATATTGGAAGGGTGACACTCTTTGGAGTTGGAAATGTAACAATTAACGCACAAATGAGAGAGGATAAACTTTTTAGGACAAGCAGTTTGAACAAATATTGATCACAAGATAGACATATCAAACCAATAGAATTCAAATGACAAACAACCTTTGGGATTTACATGAAAAACTCACAAAATAAAGAGCCAACTAACTAACTAATAAATAAAGAAATATAATAACAATTTTTTTTTTCCTTTAGAGAGACATGTGATGCTTCTCTTTCTTTCTTTTATTTTTTTTTTTTTTTTTAAATAAAATAAACTAACATGATTTTTTTTTAGATATGGAAAGAATGGAGGAAAATAGAAATAAAATGATATTACTTTTGCTATTTTTATTTTTTTTCTTCTCAAGAAAAAAAAAGATGGAGACTTCTTGAAAATCCAAATAAAATGATGTTGCTCTTGTTCTTTTTTTTTTCATTATATATATTTTTTTGATGATTTTTTTTTTTTTTTTGATTTGATGATCTTTTTTTTCTTTACTTTTTTTTTCTTCTTCTCCTTTTTTTTTTTTTTTGACAAGAGACAACATATAAAAATAAAGATATAAAGAAATACAATAAAGTTACAAAGAAATAAACACAAAGGCTCTTTTGACAATAAATTAATCCCTCTAGTAAATGTCATGTTTGAAATTCCAAAAGTTTAACTTTACCAACTCAAATGATCAATGAAAGTTCAAAAAGTTGTTTTCTCAACTCTCACAACTCACCAAAAATGAAAAACTTTACACTCAAAATTTTTCTTAACTATATGTGTTTACAACCATTTTACCACATGTTTGGAAAGTGCGCAAAAGAACTCTGAAAATCACAACTTGGTAACAAAATATAGCAAATATTGACTCAAACTGTAATTTTACAATCATGCTTGGATAATTTTGAAAAAAATTTTGGCTTAAAAATTCAACAAGACAATTATAGTTTTCCAAATGAACGCTCACCAGAGCTCACCACCCCCAACTCAAAATTAGACAGTGTCCTCAATGTCACAAAAAATATGAAATGAAAAAAGATAGGGAAAAGAGTACACCTGATTGACGACAATATGCACGGAGTGAGAGTGGAGATAACCTGATAACAGTAACCCAAAACAAACATAGAAAATAAAAAAAAAAAGATAAAATAACTTAAATAAACTTACTAAAAACATAAAGATAAAACCTGATTAGTCATTGGTAGACAGAAGTGATCTCCTCAGGTAAGTCTACCAACTATATGTTTGTACTATCCATTATCAAAAATGAACTTTCTGTTATCCTTCGTCTCAAGAATTGATGCATTGGTGACATTTTCAGGATAAAGAAAGTATTTGTTCTCAAAATCATGGAGGAAATAGTATGCTTGGTTGCTTGAGAAAATTTTACAAATTTCCTCCACAATTGTGTCTATCACATCAGTATGATAACACTTGTTTTCATTTGGAATGACATTTGGAAGGGTTGGAAGAATTTCAGGATGAGAAATATTGTCACTCCAAATAGTAATAGCATCATCCCCATCGAGTTTGCAAGAGATTGGGGTAGAGGGTGATGGTATTATCTCAATTTGTGGAGGAAGAACATTGTTTGAAATTTGTTCATTGAATTCCATATTTTCCTCTACTAATTGAATGAGCAAAGCACTTTGGTTTTCATTCATCTTTCTTTCATTCTCTAGACTAGAAAAGAATGTTGAACTATTTTCCTCTAGAGATTTGCTATTGGTAAATTGAGATGAATGACAAAACGTATAAGCTTTCTCGGCAAAATCTAAATCAATTGGTGCATTGTAGTTGTACTCAGACTTCCAACTACAGTCAATAAGATTTTTCCAGTTATGATTATCATTCTTATTATCAACTACTTCATAGTCAAAATAATGTTCATCATAAACTTCATATGTATCATCATACTTAGCGTTCAAAACATCTAATTTTCTAGTTAATAAATTTACTTGAGCTTGAAGTTTTTCTCTTTCGCTAAGTTGAAATGCACCATTAAAATTTGTAACGCCCTAAATAATTAGGCACGCTACCCAAAATACTTATAAGGCCCTAATCCCCTAACCGGGATTACTAATTAAAATAGCGCAAAATTTAAACTTTTATATTAAACAGACTGAAAATAAACTTGTAATATATTTAAACTTTTCAAAATAGTTGGGATCCCAAAAATATTTACAAACTTATTACAAGTTCTTTCTTACTAGCCGACCTAAGCGGCAAAACAGAATACAAAAGTCAACACTGTTAGACCCATAACCCGCTTGGTCTGAAGTGGCATGAACATGTACATTCTTCGCCCTGCTCCTGAAACTCATGGCTGATCAGCTAATGCCTTACCCTTTCCCCGCACAAGAGAGCACCCGTGAGCCAAGCCCAAGAAGACAAGATAAATCATAACAAATATATTATGCTCATTCACATATGTCTGTATAGCACAGACCTGATCATTATTTCATCATGCCCATTTATGTCTACGTGGCGTAGACCTATGTGTTGCGCTCACACATCTAATTAAATCTACGTGACGTAGACCCACGTGTTACTCTCACACGTCTAAATACATTAAGGCCTTAGAAGCGGTTCATCTCGGTTATGAGTACCGAGTCCAACCTGATTATGCCTTGAGCACATAATCCTTAAATCTCATTTCAATTAACATGGCATGGCATTTATACACATATATCACTAGGGTAATAACCCTAGGCTATTAGACCGTTCCTATTAGGGTAATAACCCTAATCCCGGTTACTTAACATTCATGCATATCATTCTCAACATAAGCGCCACTGCGCATACTCTACATGCTAATCACTGTCTTACCTGTTGTCCCGCAATAGTAGAGATTCCAAATCCTCGGGTGCTCCTGACCAGGTGCCGGTAATCCTAGTCACACACAATCCGGGATTTTCACAAATAGGGTTAACCCCTGATTTCACATTCATAAAATAAATTCATGGCATTTCAAATAAAGATAATCACATAGAGCTCGAAAAGAGCTTTCCAACGGTATAAAGAACGTTCCAAACGGAGTCCCGAGTCAAAAGTTATGGCCAAAACAAATTTCAGCATTTCCCGATGAACTCCAACCGGAATTCCGGATGAACCAACCGGAATTCCGGTTGTCTGGGCAGAGAACACGAAATTTCTCAATCTTTAAACCCCCAAAACTCACTCAAATCATTCCCAAACATTCCCAAACTTTCCAGAGCATCAATATATGTCATAATAAACATATTCCACAACTTAAACCCAACAATTGCACTAAAAATCAAAAAGTGCCATTAAAGCACCAAGCTTGAGTTCCATGAACTCAAGCTTGCTTTTCACAACCAATTTTACAATTAACCCACTTATAGCAGCTAGCAAATATTATAGGGTCTAAAACACATAATTATGCATCAAAATCCAACAATAAACCCCATAATTTCAGATTGCACAATAATCACAAATCATGCTTCAACTAGCAAAACTCCAAGTTCAAGAACATGAACTTTAACCCAACACATACTTATTCAATTTCCAGCAGTAAAACAATAGATAAAAAATTAGATTAAGCATGTAAAACATCCTTGAATTGTACTCTAAGCCCAATCAAACACAAATCAAGAGATTAACACACAAATTATCAAGATTAAACATCCATTTCCCTAAACATGCAAACCAAGATCAAACAACTTAAAGCATGCTTTTTCCACAATAATTTCAGCAAGAATTCAACCATAAATTTCACATAAACTTAGCAAGAATCTACCTCAACTCCAAGCTCAAGAATTCACAACTTCAAAGCTCCAAAACAAGCTAAGAACCAAGCTTTTCTTCAAATTCAACTTTGAAATAATAAGAGGGTTTGGGAGAGAGAGGGGGTCGGCCAAGAGTGAAAGTAAAACCAGAATTTTGCATTTCATTTCATTAAAAATTAATTTTAATCAAACATAGTAAATAGGGGTCAAATGACCAAAATGCCCTCATGGCTTATTATTCACACCTACACCCTCACAAGGGTAAATAAGTCATTTCAATACTCAATTAATTTCAAATAAATTTCAGATTATCATTCATCAAATAAAATGCCAAATTATCAATCCAATTTACATTTTGGGCCCGAACCCGGTTCGGCCCGAAATTCCCGGTTGTGACTATACCGCGCTAACCTGTCAGAACACACCTGAAAAGACAACACAGGTATACTATATAATAATATAGTTCCATTAAGCACGTAATCAAATTAATTTCATAATTTTACCCTTCTCGGGTCATAATTACTAAAATGCCCCTGGCTCACCAACGGGGTCTTAACATAATAAAATTCATATAATTTCACATATATTAAATTATATAATAATATAATTTCCTCAATTATACATAATTATCTAGTTAGGGTTTTGCTAATCCATTTCTTAATTCCGGTATTACAATTACCCCTCTTATAGAAATTTCGTCCCGAAATTTACCTGAACAACTCCGGATATTTCTGCTGCATATCCGTCTCGAGTTCCCAAGTTGCCTCTTCTACTTTACTGTTCCTCCACAGTACTTTCACCAGCGCCACTGTCTTGCTTCTCAAGACTTTTTCTCTTCTATCAAGTATTTGCACTGGTTGTTCCTCGTATGACAAATCCAAATTTGAAGTTCCAATGCTTTATAACTCGAACATGGGACAAGTCCGAGACATATTTCCGAAGCATTGAAACATGAAACACATTATGTACAACAAGCGCTCGGGGGCATAGCCAACCTGTACGCTACTTGCCCTATCCTCTCAAGGATTTCAAAAGGTCCAATGAACCTCGGGCTAAGCTTTCCTTTCTTCCCAAAGCGTTTTATGCCTTTCATCGGAGATATTCGGAGAAATACCATGTCCCCGACTTGAAAATCAATATCTCGACGCTTTGGATCGGCATAACTCTTTTGCCTACTCTGAGCCGCGAGCATTCGCGCTCTAATCTTATCAACTGCCTCACTTGTTTTCTGAACAGCTTCGGGACCCAAGAACTTTCTTTCACCCACTTCATCCCAGTGAATGGGCGATCTACATTTTCTTCCATACAAAAGTTCATAAGGAGCCATCCCGATTGTTGCCTGATAGCTGTTATTATAAGAAAACTCGATCAGGGGAAGGTACTTTACCCATGATCCCTCAAAGTCAAGCACACATGCCCGTAGCATGTCCTCTAAAATCTGAATGGTCCTCTCGGATTGTCCATCCGTCTGAGGATGAAAAGTTGTGCTGAACTTTAATTGAGTACCCATAGCTCGATGCAGACTCTCCCAGAATCTCGATGTAAACTTTGGATCTCTATCCGACACAATGGACTTTGGGACACCATGCAGACGCACAATTTCTCTAACATATAACTCAGCATACTGATCAATGGAGAAATTCGTCCTAACAGGTAAAAAGTGAGCAGACTTTGTAAACCTGTCCACTATGACCCACACAGAGTCAAATTGTCCCGTGGTTCTAGGCATACCTACCACGAAGTCCATAGCTATATCTTCCCATTTCCATTCTGGTATTTTCAGTGGTTGCAGCAACCCCGCAGTCGCCGGTGTTCGGCCTTTCACTTGCCGACATGTAAGGCACTTTGCAACATACTCGCCGATGTCATTCTTCATGCCCGGCCACCAAAACATGGCTTTCGTGTCTTGGTACATCTTTGTCGACCCTGGATGAACTGAATAAGGAGTCGTGTGAGACTCATCCATGATCTCTTTCTTGATGTTTTCATTCATAGGCACACAAACTCGACTTCCAAATCTCAACATTCCCGTTTCATCTACTGAGAAATCACTAGCCTTCGCAGCCAAAACCCTAACTCGGGTTTTTATCAACTCTGAATCTTGCTTTTGTGCTTCTTTAATTCTCTCTAAAAGAGTGGATTGTAGGGTAATATTAGCCAATTGCCCCACCACCAACTCAATCTGAGCTCGAGTCATTTCATTTGCTAACTGTCGGGAGATTTGCTTCATAGTACTCAACTGACTCTGACCTTTTCTACTCAAAGCGTCAGCAACCACATTGGCTTTACCAGGATGATAAAGGATCTCACAATCATAATCCTTCACCAATTCAAGCCAACGTCTTTGTCTCATATTCAAGTCCTTCTGGGTGAAGAAGTATTTCAGACTTTTATGATCAGTGTATATCTCACATTTCTCGCCATAAAGGTAATGCCGCCAAATCTTTAGCGCAAATACCACTGCTGCGAGTTCTAAATCGTGAGTAGGGTACCTCTGCTCGTACTCCTTTAATCGCCGAGAAGCATAAGCTATTACCCTCCCACTCGCATAAGCACACGCCGAGACCCCGTCTCGAGGCATCACAATATACCACAAACTTTTCCTTATCCGAAGGAAGAGTTAGTACAGAGCGGTAATCAAGCGTTGCTTTAACTCCGTGAAACTTTTCTCACACCGATCGGTCCAAACAAACTTCGGTTCTTTCGGGTCGGCTCCGTTAAGGGTACGGCAATCTTTGAAAAACCCTCGACGAACCGACGATAATAACCGGCCAAACCCGTAAAACTTCGACCTCTCGTAGCCGACTTCGCATCGGCCAATCCCGTACAGCTTTAATTTTAGCCGGATCCACCATGATCCCATCTTTATCCACTATGTGCCCCAAAAATGAGACACGAGATAACCAGAATTCACACTTTTTGAACTTAGCATAAAGCTTGTGATCCCGTAATCTTTGCAAAACCGCTCTGAGATGCAACTCATGCTCTTCTTCTGTCTCAGAGTACACCAAAATGTCATCGATAAACACAATCACAAACCTATCCAGGTAATCCTTAAACACCCGATTCATCAAATCCATGAATGCCGCCGGGGCATTAGTGAGTCCAAAAGACATCACAAGAAATTCATAGTGTCCATACCGAGTACGAAACGCAGTTTTCGGGATATCTTCCTCTCGAATTCTCAGCTGATGATAGCCTGAGCGAAGATCAATCTTGGAAAAGACCGTCTTCCCCTTCAGTTGATCAAACAGATCATCAATTCGAGGTAAAGGATACTTGTTCTTAATGGTAAGCTTGTTCAACTCCCGGTAGTCAATACACATTCGCAGGGTTCCGTCTTTCTTCTTCACAAACAAAACCGGAGCACCCCAAGGTGAGTAGCTCGGTCTGATGAATCCCAAATTCAGTAACTCTTGCAATTGTATCTTCAATTCCTTCAACTCAGCTGGAGCCATTCGGTACGGTGCTTTAGACACTGGATCCACTCCCGGAGCCAATTCAATAACAAATTCAATTTCCCGAACAGGTGGCAATCCCGGCAAATCTTCTGGAAAGACATCAAGGAACTCACATACCAATCTCGTATTCTCAGGCCCCGATGTCACAGGTTGGCTAGTGTCCACTGTAGTAACTATGAACCCTAGACAACCTCTACCCATCAGGTCTTTAGCTTTCAACAGTGATATTCTCGGTATGCGTGCCCCTTGAACTTTACCCACGAACACCGCTGGTTTAGCACCGTCGGGCTCAAACACCACCATCTTCCGTTTGCAGTCAATCATCGCTCCATATTTAGACAGAAAATCCATTCCCAGGATTATGTCAAAATCAGATAATTGCAGCTCAATTAGATTGGCGGTCAACTCACAACCGTCAATCCAAAAAGACAAGGACCGAATCCACCTTGTGGATACTATCAGGTCTCCCGAGGGTAACAGGGTTCCAAACCCCGAAGCATAAATATCACATGGCTTATGTAAACTTTCTATCACTCTACTCGATACATATGAATGAGTAGCTCCCGAATCAAATAACACAGTATAAGCACAACCATTAATAGATAACTGACCTGTCACAACTGACGGACTAGCATCAGCATCTGCCTGTGTTATAGTGAAAAGTCGTCCCGGGTTCTGAGCAACATTCTTCTTAGGCTCTTCTCTCTTGGCTTCGGGGACTTCTCTGATAAAGTGGCCTACCATGCCACACTGGAAACATGCCTTGGCTCGGCACTCACCAGGATGATGCTTCTTGCATTTAGAACATTCTGGATATGATCGGAATGAGGACCCGCGACCCTGACGGCCACCTCTGTTTCCCCGAAACTTTCTATTTCCCCCCGAAGCTGCGGAAGCCTCAGCCTTCCGTTTGTGCTCAGGGTTGCCACTGTCGGTCCCCTTACTGACATTACCACCAGCAGGAGGGTTTGATGCCATGGCGGCATCCTTTGCAGCCTGCTCCTTCATTACTTGCTGCTCGGCCTCCTCAGCAATTAAGGCCAAGTCTACCACTCTCTTATACAGAGTGTCATGTGATGTGGTAATCTTCAAGTCCCGACTAATTGTAGCATTTAGTCCTCGAACATATTTCTGCTTTCTGGTAAAATCTGTAGGCACCAGATCACCAGCAAATTTAGATAACCGATCGAATTCCGAGTATATTCGGCCACTACGTACATTTTCCCCTGAGTCAACTTCACAAAATCTTCTTGGTGTGAAGTCCTCACTGCAACGTTATAAAACTTTTCTTCAAAAAGTTTCTTGAACTCTTCCCATGTCATCACACTGACATCTCGAGTCTGATTCACTATATCCCACCATACGCGGGCATGATCTTGAAACATAAAGGCCGCACAATTCACCCTCTCAGTTCCCGTCACCCCCATATTATCGAGGATACGGGTAACAGTGCTCATCCATTGATCGGCCTTAATAATATCAATGCCTCCCAGAAAAGTCGGAGGTTGCAGCTTCACAAACCGCTCGAACACAGAGTCCCGGTGCGGCATAATATACCCTTGGTTACCCACCACTGGCACAGGAGCTGGTGGTAACCCTTGATTTACTGGGGCAGCTTGTTGCCTTAAACGTTGCAACTCTTCCTCTTGACGAAGTATGACACTTCGCATTTCATGAAACATCCGCCGCGCCGGCGGGAGGATTAGCATTAACGGCCCCCGCATTATCCCCTGGATTTTGCGGAGGTGGAGGCGGTGCTGGTGGATCGGTTCGGGTAACCCCGGGCTCTACTTGCTCGCCCTGTGGTCTAGATGATTGCGGAGGGTCCATTATTAGTACCCCTGTAATCAACAACCCCAGCGAGTTAAGCACCAATACCACACTTACACACTTATTGCCTTAAACCCTAACTCATCTATTTACCTCATACATATTTACATAAACAAAAAGCATTTATAGCATGGCATCACATAAGACATACATACTCTAGATGCTTGAATACTGCCTAAAATGGAAAGCGGTAAACAGATGATCACACATACAGTCAAGTATTTACTCTCAATACTTACTGCACCATGAGTCGAGCCTATCTCTGACGACGAATGTACATGTTCTACGGCCTACAAGAAGTTTAAAAACCTTGGCGCTCTGATACCAAATTGTAACGCCCTAAATAATTAGGCACGCTACCCAAAATACTTATAAGGCCCTAATCCCCTAACCGGGATTACTAATTAAAATAGCGCAAAATTTAAACTTTTATATTAAACAGACTGAAAATAAACTTGTAATATATTTAAACTTTTCAAAATAGTTGGGATCCCAAAAATATTTACAAACTTATTACAAGTTCTTTCTTACTAGCCGACCTAAGCGGCAAAACAGAATACAAAAGTCAACACTGTTAGACCCATAACCCGCTCGTCCGAAGTGGCATGAACATGTACATTCTTCGCCCTGCTCCTGAAACTCATGGTTGATCAGCCACTGACTTACCCTTTCCTGCACAGTAGAGCACCCGTGAGCCAAGCCCAACAAGACAGTATAAATCATAACAAATATATTATGCTCATTCACATATGTCTGTATAGCACAGACCTGATCATTATTTCATCATGCCCATTTATGTCTACGTGGCGTAGACCTATGTGTTGCGCTCACACATCTAATTAAATCTACGTGACGTAGACCCACGTGTTACTCTCACACGTCTAAATACATTAAGGCCTTAGACGCGGTTCATCTCGGTTATGAGTACCGAGTCCAACCTGATTATGCCTTGAGCACATAATCCTTAAATCTCATTTCAATTAACATGGCATGGCATTTATACACATATATCACTAGGGTAATAACCCTAGGCTATTAGACCGTTCCTATTAGGGTAATAACCCTAATCCCGGTTACTTAACATTCATGCATATCATTCTCAACATAAGCGCCATCGCGCATACTCTACATGCTAATCAACTGTCTTACTGTTGTCCCGCAATAGTAGAGATTCCAAATCCTCGGGTGCTCCCCGACTGTGCGGTAATCCTAGTCACACACAATCCGGGATTTTCACAAATAGGGTTAACCCCTGATTTCACATTCATAAAATAAATTCATGGCATTTCAAATACAGATAATCACATAGAGCTCGAAAAGAGCTTTCCAACGGTATAAAGAACGTTCCAAACGGAGTCCCGAGTCAAAAGTTATGGCCAAAACAAATTTCAGCATTTCCGATGAACTCCAACCGAATTCGGATGAACCAACCGGAATTCCGGTTGTCCGGCAGAGAACACGAAATTTCTCAATCTTTAAACCCCCAAAACTCACTCAAATCATTCCCAAACATTCCCAAACTTTCCGAGCATCAATATATGTCATAATAAACATATTCCACAACTTAAACCCAACAATTGCACTAAAAATCAAAAAGTGCCATTAAAGCACCAAGCTTGAGTTCCATGAACTCAAGCTTGCTTTTCACAACCAATTTCACAATTAACCCACTTATAGCAGCTAGCAAATATTATAGGGTCTAAAACACATAATTATGCATCAAAATCCAACAATAAACCCCATAATTTCAGATTGCACAATAATCACAAATCATGCTTCAACTAGCAAAACTCCAAGTTCAAGAACATGAACTTTAACCCAACACATACTTATTCAATTTCCAGCAGTAAAACAATAGATAAAAAATTAGATTAAGCATGTAAAACATCCTTGAATTGTACTCTAAGCCCAATCAAACACAAATCAAGAGATTAACACACAAATTATCAAGATTAAACATCCATTTCCCTAAACATGCAAACCAAGATCAAACAACTTAAAGCATGCTTTTTCCACAATAATTTCAGCAAGAATTCAACCATAAATTTCACATAAACTTAGCAAGAATCTACCTCAACTCCAAGCTCAAGAATTCACAACTTCAAAGCTCCAAAACAAGCTAAGAACCAAGCTTTTCTTCAAATTCAACTTTGAAATAATAAGAGGGTTTGGGAGAGAGAGGGGGTCGGCCAAGAGTGAAAGTAAAACCAGAATTTTGCATTTCATTTCATTAAAAATTAATTTTAATCAAACATAGTAAATAGGGGTCAAATGACCAAAATGCCCTCATGGCTTATTATTCACACCTACACCCTCACAAGGGTAAATAAGTCATTTCAATACTCAATTAATTTCAAATAAATTTCAGATTATCATTCATCAAATAAAATGCCAAATTATCAATCCAATTTACATTTCGGGCCCGAACCTGCCGCCCGAAATTCCCGGTTGTGACTATACCGCGCTAACCTGTCAGAACACACCTGAAAAGACAACACAGGTATACTATATAATAATATAGTTCCATTAAGCACGTAATCAAATTAATTTCATAATTTTACCCTTCTCGGGTCATAATTACTAAAATGCCCCTGGCTCACCAACGGGGTCTTAACATAATAAAATTCATATAATTTCACATATATTAAATTATATAATAATATAATTTCCTCAATTATACATAATTATCTAGTTAGGGTTTTGCTAATCCATTTCTTAATTCCGGGTATTACAAAATTATTGGTACCATCAATAGTACTATAATTTGCAAAGTTTCTACATGAAGCATAGTATGTTGGAAAATAAAACTCAAAACGTTGCTTCTCTTCTTCATTCATTTCTCTTTTATTTTAGTCATAAGTTTTATTTTTATTTTTTTTTTTTAGTATAAGGTACAAAAATGCAATATTACAAAGACTAACACAAGAATGCTCCCAGGCGAATTGGAAAGGTTGCCAAGGTACCGCTTCGTCCCAACCTTGCCTAGACAGAACCGAGGTTCCCAGGTAAGGTGGAGGGTACACTAACACAATCCTTATTTAAAAACCAATCTTTCTAGACAGAGCAAACTCGATTTGTGTCATATGTATTATTACATTGTTGTAAAAAATACTAGGTGTTTTATGAAGGAGTTTTTATAACTTACTTTTTTTTTTTTTTTTTAGAGGACTTAAATGCTATGAGTACTAAGAAAAAGACAAATAAAACACTAATGAAAAAAGAAAACAATAACTAAAAGATAGTATAACCAATCACACTAAACAAAAATTAAAGTAAAAAAAATAAAAAAAAATAAATAAAGGAAATAGACTTTTTTTTTTTCAAGAAATCATTTCTGATAAGGAAGATCGGATAAAACCGCAACCTTAGAGCATACTTTGAATTCTTGGTAATTTTTTTTTTACAAATATTTACACAACATAAGACAATATTCACAAGAAAATAAAATGTAACAAAAAAAAAGTTACTAACCTCTTGATTGTAGATTTCACTAGCTTTCGAAAAATTACCTCCTCGGCAACGGCGCCAAAATTTGTTTAACGCCCAAATGTGACTTCCACTAGCGGTGGTTGTAGTATAGATCGGGCGGTCGATTCCACAGGAAGGTGATTATGGACAAAAGCGTTAGTAGAAAAATAGAAACAAAAGGTTAATAATAAGTGATAATATTAACTAATGATTTTGTGATTTTTAATATGATAATAAATATTAAAAGAAAGCAAATAGATGTGTAATCAATAGTAAAAGAGAGAAAGGCTTCAAGAATCATCCATATGCTTGTTTAGCTATTTTGTACCTTTGATTCACTAAGTTGACACAAATGATGTAACATTAAAGTTCATTATATTTTGAGTATACAAGTTCTTAAAAATAAAAGAAATAATTTAATCTTATGTAGAACCTAGAAATGACATTATACATCAAGCAATAATGCAATAAAAGATTAAATATAAAACTAAACATCAATATTATTTTTACTAAATAGTAACACATAGAAAGAGCATGACTAATCCTATATATTTTTAGTAAAAATAATGACAAAGAGATAGAGATGGAGATGGAGGTGATAGTGAAGGAAATGAACACTAATATTACTTTTATTAATTTTTAGACACATAGGGAGAGCATGACTAAACCTATATATCATTTAACTAAAAGTAAATAAAAATGAACATAAAAGATAGAAATGAGCAATACTATCATTACTATAATCACTAAATAAAAATATATAGAAAGAGCATGACTAAGTCTATATATATATTTGGTATAATAGCATAGATAGTATAGATGGAAGAAGAACATAAAAATAAAAGTGGAATATGAACTTGCATTACTCAAATAAACATTACAACAAAAAGTGAATCAAAGATACAAAATAACCTCACTTTGCATATGGAATCATCCCTAACCTTCCAAGGAAGATTAGGCCATTATGCTAATCATTCTCATAAAATTTCTAAAGAGAAAAGATGAGAAGAAAAGTTGAGAGAATTTTGCTATAGTTTTCCTACACTAAAAATTACACTACCAATTACTAAAATGAGCTCCTATTTATAGAGCCATAAAAGGACTAAAAATAAATAAATAAAAATTTGGGATTATAAAATAAATATTAAGATTAAATTTGACATTTCAAATCAAAAATAAAATTAATATTATTTTTGTTATCATTGTGATTTTGACTTCTACTCTTTGGATGAAGGTTGAGTGTGGAAGAGGAAAATAGGGTTGATGATGACCTAGACTTATCATCATTGCATCACATGCTTTGGAAGAGACAAAATTGATGATGAGCTTCATGGGCTAGGCTTAACCTTTTTGGGTTGGGTTGCTTTGGACTTCAACAAAAATACCATTTTTTTCTTCATTTCTTTTCAACTTTGCTCCTTCCTCTTTCTTTCAACAAAAATACACTTTAATTCCTACAAGAAAGACATAAATTGAATCAAAATCAAATATTTTCATTTATAAAATATATTACAATAATTTCATGAAAATATCAATTAAAACTCAATTTATTTTATCATTTAAAATAAATAAAAGTGTATTTTTAACCACTAATCAATATGTTTGGAGGTACATAAAGTAGCTATATAATATATATATATACATATATATTTACTAGCAAAAACTACGTGCGAGGCACGTATACTAAATTTTATGCTAGTTTTTTTCTATGTTATTTAAAAGTGATACAATAAAAAATTAAAGAAAAAACATTATTAGTTATTAGGTGAGATTATTTGAATAAAGAACAATAAATAATCACGTAAAAATCAAAAATAATTATTTGAATAAAGAATTCAATATACACATTTATATATATGAATCTCATTAATCAAAAAGAATTATTAAATATATGAACAATAATTTGTCACGCTATATGTTTCCCAATAAAGAAATTCACCTCCTCATAGTCAAAAATAAACAATATATGTAATACAGATCTTTGTAATGAAGTACCTAAAAGAAACAAAACTTCAGTTAGCATAATCGGAAAAGGTTTAAGTGAACTAAATAATGACTAAGAAGATCTAAATTACAAAATGAAAATAACATGTCTATATGAGTATGATTCTATTGCTATATGAGCATAATTGATCTAAGAGAAAATAGATAAACTTATAAACATATAAATATACTTAATATTAATTTTGACAAAGAAACAATTCAATTATAAACAATTCTAAATATCAGCTTGACAATTTCAACACACTAATTACTCATTAAATAACCATAATGTATACATCATGATAATTTTATTTTATTTGATATCAAATGATAGAGATTATTGAGGTTTTCAGCCATGGAAAACACACTATGATCAAAAAGTAATGCTCATTAATTGTATATTTCAAAGAAACCCTAATTTCCATGAATGTCCCTAATAATATATAAACAATAAAGTTGTAAATTAAAAAAAAAAAAAAGTAGCAAAATTTCATTTAATATAAGAAATAGAACAAATTGAAGATTTATACAATACTGGAATTTGAACTCTTAGAAGCCATTAGCGAAGGGGCGAAACTCGTTAGATCTCCTAGTTAAACACTACCTTAAAAAAATTAAATGATGTGGAGGTTTTTTTATGTGTTTCTGTTTCGATATGTTCTTTTAAAACACCATAAATTGTAAAACAAGCCTAACAGTTGCTTAATGTTTCCTTAGCTTTAACGTGGCACCCACTTCTTAGATTGGCTTTTTTATCTTGTATATTTATGTATCTTTGAGATTTAACGGAAAAGGCTCTATTGCCTTGAGATTTAAACCACGTTTGATTTTCTTATTATTTACAGGGCCGGCATGCTTTGGTCTATTATATAAATACAACAAATGAGACTTGGGAGTGGGTTGACCTTAAGGAGGTAACAATTGTGTTTTAAAATCTTGGTTCCTGAAGAATGTTTCAAGATACAAGTATGATGGGTTTTTTATATTATAGACGATTTGTTCCAAAACATAATAGAACTAACCAATTTAGGTTAATGATCTGGCTTCTGATACGTCCATATTAAAGATGATTGGGGGTGTGCGGTTCTGTAAATGCTATGAAATAATTTTGTAGTTAGTCTGTGAATATTGCAATGAAAGTGTTAGTTTGACCTGGCAATTTTGTGGTTACAACTTACAAGAATTCTTGACAAGGTTATTGAATAGTAAACTAATATAAAACTTGTTTTACTCTGTTGAATAATATGAAAGATAATTCATTTTTTCACCATGTTTAAAAATAAATACAAATTTGATGAGCATATTACTTGTTTTTTTTTTTAATTGAGAGTCTCAGAGTATCAAATCCCGGGTTTTTTTTTTTTTTAAATGTGTTGTGATTCTCGAATATTTAGCATCAAATATCAGTTCAAATATTAATGGAATTTATTTTATTATTATTTTATTATATATAAATAATATTTTATTATTTTATTAAATAAAAATTAAAAGTCACCTAAATATCAGTTCAAATATTAATGGGGTTTGTTTTATTATTATTTTATTATATATAAATAATATTTTATTATTTTATTAAATAAAAATTAAAAGTCACCCATAAATTTCTCAAAAACTAAGAATTTTAGTTATATAGGCACACTTTATATAGAATAGATATAAGTAAGATAAATGTATCTTCATCAATAATATAATTTAATAATAAAATTATAGTTTTAAAAGTAACTAATTAGTGAAAAATATGATTTAAAAGTAATTTATTGGTAGGTAACAAAGATGCATATGAGATGCTATTATCTCAAAGTATAGCTTATTAAAAAAAAATTAATTAGTATTGTAGTACCTTACTTTTTGATAACATCTAGTAACTCTTAAATAATATAAAATAAATATTTTCTGGATAGATTAGTCCTAATAAAAAAAATATTTTTAGTATAGTACATATTTGATTTTATTTGAGTAAAATTTTTATTATTTTATTTGAAGAATTTATAAAAGAAACTAAATGATTAATTTATATTTTAAATATCTTATTTGGTGATGGTATAAATTATACACTATCCACATATTAAAATGATCAACTTAATAAGTAAATTGTAATAATATTATATTTTAATCAATATGATAAATGATGTAGTTGTTATTTTTTTTAATTGTAAAAAATAGAAATGGAGATAGATTTATAAAATAAAATAAATAAATAAATCAAAAAGAGAGATTAGTCAGCATAATTAAGAAAAGTGAAAATGATAAAAAAAAAAAAAGCAATGTGCCATTTGAGTTTGACAATAACTAAAAAAAAAATATATATATCATATATTTATTTATATATGTAGTACATCATTACCGCTCAATGTATCATTTAAATGATTGACGGTATATTTATTAATTATTTTATAATTAAGTATATAATTAAAAATTTCCTTTAAAAATACTCGGTTGATAACCTCTTTGAGATTCCTGCAAGCTACGATTTCCAACCCCTCATAAGCTGAAGCTCCAATAGATTTCTCCGCTGATTTTGGTATTACACACTTTTTGTAACCTAATTTCGCCACCGTATGTATTCTTTTATCCATTCTAGGAACCTACAAAGAAAACCAACCCAAATGTAAGAGATTCATATGCTTACAATTTAAGAATGGTTGAAATTTAAATTTTACACATGCAATGCAAACAAGCCCCGTGCTTAGACATAATATACAAATTACTTCAGCAGGTACAGTGCAATTAAGATCAGATTCTTACCGTGCGAAGTTCGCCACCAAGGCCAATTTCGCCAATGAAGGCTATATTATTTGGAATAGGGAACTCCAAGAAACTGAAGAAAAAAAATCATTAAATACGTATAAAAAAATTAATCAACTCGTATAAAGAGAGGATGGTGATGATCCTAGCAGGAATCGCTAGTAAAGGGGTCGTGGATATTAACAACAAATAATGTAAACCTCATGTATAACTTAAGTCTGTTTATGAAGACATAAAATTGTAGAAAAAAAAAAACGGCAAATTTCGACGACTTGGAATTAATCACAAAAACATTAAGCTGTCGTTTGGTAACACTTTTGTTTTCTAATTTTATAATTACAAAATGAAAGTAAAATTTTTGTTTTTAAAAATTTTGCTTTTGAAAAACAAAAATGCGTTCTGTAACCACTTTTATTTTTCAATTTTAAAAACAGAAAACAAAAGTGTGTTCTGTAAAATTCATTTTCATTTTCATTTTTTGATTTTATTTACGTTGGGTCTAGGTCCGGGGTCGGATTTGGGTTCAAGTTAGAGGTCGGATTCAGCGCCAGGACCGTGGGGGGATTTGGGTCCGGGTCATGATCGAAGTTCAAGATATTAATTAAGAAAAAAAACTGTTTAAAAAAATATTGAAAGTGATTTTTTTTGTTTTTAAAATTTTGATTATCAATTAAAAAATTGAAAAATAAAAACAGTTTTATAGAACATGTTTTTGAAAAATATTTTCACTTTTTCAATTTTAAAAACAGAAAACTGATAAAAAAATCTTACCAAACGGCACCTAAGAAAGTCAAACTAAAAAATATGCAAAAGATTTTATAAGGTTGGAAAAATGTTTTCTTGTTTCTTTTTCCTTGTAATTTCCTCTGCAAAAGATATAGGCCTAAGTTGGTAAAGAAATAGCAGAAATTAATCACTAGAATAAAACATGCCTGCTACATATTGCAGCTGCTATAGCAAGATCCCCTGCCGTCTCTGTCAGCACTATCCCACTGACAACATTCAAGAAAATGGCCTACAATAAGAGGAGCTCAAAATTAGAGGAGATATTTCCAAAGAAACAAAGAGCTAAGGTAATGGTAATCACAGTGGCAACAGTAAGAGACGGCATTAAATAAACCATAACGAGAAAACTTAGCATACTAATGTGGAAAAGTAGGCACAAATTTGTAGTTAATTTTCTACTTACATTCTGTTGGAGCATAAGTCCAGCTTGCTTCACAAGAACCTACAATTTGGAAGTAATGAAACAATTAATTCAAAAAAGTCTTAAGGGCAAACACAAATAAAGAGAAATTTAATTCGAAATAGATACCCGCTAACAAGTTTCTGCTCCACTTCAAAATGGACTCAGAATAAAATGATAAGGAGAAATGCAAAGATTAAACTAATTGATAATTTCAAATGTAAAGGAATATATTATTACTTTAAAATTACAAAAGTTAACATTGTAGATTTTGAATATACATCCTTACATTGCAGTTCAATGTTTATATCAAAATGAATAAGTAGCACATACTAAATTAATATCTTCTTACGATCTATTATAAAGAAAAATAGAAACAGAGGTTTACTTACTGAGATTATCATATCAGCTCTGCTTCCATTTATTCCATTAACCTGCCGTGAAATTGTTGAACTACCAGATACACATAATACCTGCAAAATTAATTATAAAAGAAGGGGATAATTCATTTTTTTTTTCGGTAAAGATAGCAAATGGTCCATATTAACAGTCACTAAAGATAAGAAGGCAATTAGAAGAAAATACGCTAAAAAAATTTGGTGCTGGTTACACAGCACTTAATAAGAGTTGAATGGTAACCCATAATTAAAAATCCAAGGGTACATGTGATTGAGATAAATGAAAACAAAGGAATGGTAAAAAAAAATGAGAAATGGATTAAATTTAACATGAGTAAAAACTAAATATCTTTAATTGTGCATTGGAATTATTTCTATTGGAATAGTACTCCAATGCTTTAAATTGCAATCAAACAAAACAGTAGAATGAAAACGGATTTTCCAACAGTGATATGTAAATTATTATTGTCCTGATACTTTATTTAAACTTTAAACAGGGCAAAGAATGTAAAATTTTCAGGTATAGTAACCTCATCACTGTATGATTACAACAGCTGTGAAAATTTCTAAACAAGAACCTGCGGAGAAAAAGGCATTTACATCACAATAGATGAAAACTATGAGTGCCGTACATGGTGCTGTAACGTCCCCGCTTCAAGCCTCCATTGGGTCCTTACACCCACAGACTAATGGCTCTTATACACGAGTACGTCACTCTGGCTGCTTCATGGACTGACGACTGACCCTACAGACCAACACGAGTGTTTCCAGCATGCTTTGTCCTCACTCGCACGCTTCCTGGGAAAACTTCCCAGGAGGTCACCCATCCTTAAATTACCCCAAGCCAAGCACGCTTAACTGTGGAGTTCTTTCGAGATGGGCTACCGAAAAACAAGATGCACCTTGTTGATATAAGTAGTACATCATCAATCCATTTAAGCCTGCTTCAACCTTGTGTAGTCCCATACCTGCAGGTCCTCGGAATCATCCCACTCGACCTTCCCTGGGCGGTGTGGGATTGCCACATTCCCGGTATTTCCCCTTACGGATCACGGGACTACGGCCATCCTGATCACCCCCTTACGGGGTCCGACGTCCTCGTCGACCACACTTCCAGGCCGGGTCGAAGGCTGCGATACCATTTGTAACGTCCCCGCTTCAAGCCTCCACGTTGGGTCCTTACACCCACGTACTAATGGCTCTTATACACGAGTACGTCCACTCCTGGGCCGCTTCACGGATCGACGATCCGACCTTACGGACCAACACGAGTGTTTCCAGCATGCTTTGTCCTCACTCGCACGCTTCCTGGGAAAACTTCCCAGGAGGTCACCCATCCTTAAATTACCCCAAGCCAAGCACGCTTAACTGTGGAGTTCTTTCGAGATGGGCTACCGAAAAACAAGATGCACCTTGTTGATATAGGTAGTACCAATCAATCCATTTAAGCCCTCTTCAACTGTGTAGTCCCATACCTACACGATCCTCGGAATCATCCCACTTGACCTTCCCCTGTGCGGTGTGGGATTGCACAGCTGCCGGTATTTCCCCTTACGGATCACGGACTACCGATCATCACAGGTGCAATGGCAGTGGTATCTTTGGTTTCACGGTTAATTGGCCCTGTTAATGGAAGACATGCTTACATACCTTTCCATGTAAGTTTAACTATGCAAATATACATACATATAGTTAGTGTAGTAAAAATGATATAATTGTTTTTTTTTCTTTTTTCTGTACAGAGGATTAATGAGAAACAGAATAAGGTTTAACTGACAGAATGTGGGCAAGACTACTATGTTCAACCAATCAGCCAAGTTTTCTAAATGCTGCAGATAGTTTTGAAGATGATCATGAAGAAAATGAAACAGAAATCCATGCTGAAAATGGGGAAAGCGAACCAAACGGCTATAATGGTCAAAGCTTAATAAGCTGAGAGAGACTGCCTCTAGTCTAGACAGATCACAAAAAGTGTTGAATTTCATTTTCGTTTGAACAACATGCTAAATAATGTGTCATAAGGTTTTCAAATGAATATACTGTAGTCTGTATCATTAGAATCCTCTTTTAAGATTATCATTTTCTATGGTTTTCTATTTTAGCACTGGAATATTTTAAGGTCCAAGTAAAGTATACTGCATTCAGTCATCAATAAAAAATTATTAGCGAAAAATAAATTAATATATACTACACTAAGAAAAACTATTATCACCTTTTTATGTCATCCCCTCCATGATAACCATATCTTTCTTCTTTTTCTTCAAATATATATGAGTTCAATCAAGTGAATTTAATATTGTATATCCCATATAATATGTTTAATTTCTTTATGTCATAGTTAAATTTTGAGAAAAATACTAATAGTCTAAAAGTTATTATCTAACATTCCATATTTTATTAAATGAATATTAGTTTTCCATCTTATTTATTAAATTAAAATATATTAAATGTAATATTAAAATGTACAAATAACAATATATTACTTATTGTGGTGACTAATACGTTAAAGGTGTTTCTTAATATTTTTCATAAATTTAATTGGAATCATGTAGAATTCTTTATACGTAATTTCACCTGTAATATATTACGTCACTAAACTATTATATTGAGAATATCTTCAATGCTCTGTATTTAGATGTACTTTTCCAATTAAAATTTATGCTAAAAACCTCAAATGTGGATAAGGAAACTGAATAAAATTAATAACTAAATGAAACTGAACTTTTCCTCGATTTTTTATAAATAATTTTAGACCTTTTCTTTTATTTCTTCTAATCATACACATTAACATATAATAAACTAAATTAAATATATATTTTAAAAAATAATATTTAAATTATGTAAAAAAAAAAACTAAAAAAAAAAGCCTGTGTAATATAAAATGTTTATACTACTTTAAAAAAAATAAATGTTAGTGATATATTATAAAAAGTAAAGTAAATTAGTTGTTAGAAACTCTTCCAGTATAATTTATATATAATAATAGTTAAAACCTAATATTTATCATAAGAGGATTTAGTTCCTGACTTCATGTAGAAGAAACAAGAATACTATTTTAATTTTTTAGTTTAAGTAGACTACCAAATGTATTTAAAGTTATAGCTTCCTAAAATAAAATAAATTTTATCTTTAAACATTCAAATTATTAAAATTGATTGAACACTCGAAGTAATATTTTTTAAAAGACACTCGAAGTAAATTGAAATGATATAAATATATATATATATTTTAATTTCTTATCTTTAATAAAATTAATATATTTAAAAATATCATTTTTGATTTAATAATATTTTTATAATAGTTTTATTTTTACAAATAATAAAATTTCAGAAAATAATAAAAACAGATTTTTATATACTTATAATATAATTGAATGGATGTAGTTTAGTTCGGTTAAACAGAAATGAATTAAGTCAGCACTATTAAAATTATATAAATGGTAAAATATATGATTTTTTATAATTATCTTTTAGATATTTATTAATTTAAATAAGATCTTATTTTTTTATATATATATTTTAAATAAGTTCTTATTAATTAGTATAGAATCAGGATTGATGAAAGATTTCAATTAAGCGTGGCAGCAGAATTAAAATTCAGCATGTAAAAGATATTTATCATAAAAAAATGATAAAAGATAGAATTAATTTAAATAATTTCCTTATTAGTATAGAATTAGGATTTGATGAAAAGGCTATATATAGATACATAGTTACAGCAGAAATTTAGATGCACCCTACACTTTCAAAGCTCGAAAATTTAATTAAGCTTAGAAAGAATTAGCTAATGAACAGAATATCTAGCTCTCATTTTCTTTCAACACCAAGGTTTCGGTGTTTTGATCCCACCAACTCTAACTCTTACCCAGATCACACCACTAATCACAAACACTACATCCCAACAACCACTTCAAATTCCAATTCCACTAGTGAAATGATAACTCCTAAAATCGTCACAGGTGACAACGGTTACATTCTCGAAGATGTTCCTCACCTATCTGATTACCTCACCGACCTTCCTGTAAGTGCAAGTACTCTTTCTCTTCTTCTTTATCATCTATAATGTAACTATTTCTTACTATATATTTTTTTTTTCTTTTGCAGACTTATCCAAATCCATTACAATATAATCAAACTTATTCAGCGGTGAGGTGAGTTTTTATTTTAATCTTTGTAATGATGTGTTCAATTAAATTTTTGACTTTACAACCCAAATGAACTAAACCATTAAATGATTGACATTTGAACAGGCAATGTTTTGTTGGTGAGGATGATTCGGTAGCCCAACAGGTAAGTGAATATTCTCATCGTTTACTTAATTAATTCCAAAATGTTATTTATTTATGTTTTACTTTATATTTATTTAATATCGAATTAGTAATAGTTATGAATTTACTTGTTTTTCTTCTATATAGATTGTTGTCCAGAAGGACGGTCCAAGAGGGCCCCACTTTCGACGAGCAGGACCTCGTCAAAAGGTAATAACTTAATTTGTTATTATTTTTTTTTAAACTTTTTAAAATTATAATTTTTTGTGGAGTGCTTGTGTACACTAATAAATTTTTGCATTTTCGGTATAAAAAATAATTATAATCTCAATTTTTCTTACATGATAATATATAATAATGTATAATTATTATAAAAAATATTTTAAAAAAATTTAAAAAAATTTAAAAAATTTACAATATAGAATATAAGATTCAAACAATTTATTTCACTCGTAAAAAACTTAAAAAATACACACATGTAACAAAATATTTAAACTTTATTTTTAACACATTAAATAGTTAAGAATTGAAAATTCAAGTCAATATAACTATGATATATATTTTTAGTAAAATTATTGTATATCAAAGGACCATAAAACTTTGTCCCTATTTTTTTTATAGTTTTTCTTTTTCAATAGTTAATATGATTTTATCATATTCTTCAACTTTTTTCTTAACTTAATTTTGAAAAGTAAATCTTCTTTTTTTCTTCATAAAAACATAAATTAAAGTTTCCAAAATAATTTCCACTTAGTTTTTCTCTTCATGTGTTTTGAATATCATTCAAAAGTAAGTCACCTTATTCTAATAAGAAAACCACGTCGTAATTAACTTGTTTCCTTCCGTAGGTATCTTTTGAACCAGAAGAAGTGAACGCTTGCATAGTCACATGTGGGGGTCTATGCCCTGGTCTAAACACAGTGATCAGGGAGATAGTCTGTTGCTTACACCACATGTATGGTGTAAACACAGTTCATGGGATTGAGGTAAACGATACTGAATATATATTGTTTTTAGGACTCTATATAGTCATGAAGCAATTTCTTTAAAATTGTCTACTCTTAATGAGGTGGAATTTTATTTATTGTTATAATGTAGGGTGGATATAAAGGCTTCTATGCTAGAAACACAATCCCATTAACCCCAAAAATTATCAATGACATTCATAAACGTGGTGGCACCATTCTTGGAACATCTCGTGGAGGTCATCACACATCAAAAATTGTAGACAGTATTCAAAATCGAGGCATCAATCAGGCATGTTTCTTTTTTTCCCGACTTACTTGGTTCTAAAGAGAATCTTTACAAATGCAACTCTATTAACTCATTGAAAATTTCAATTTGATTGACCTCAGGTCTACATAATTGGAGGAGATGGAACTCAAAAGGGTGCTTCAGTGATTTTTGAGGTCAGTTCAAGTTTGAAAATCACATCAGTCTCTAAACTATTGAATAATAAATTTTTAGTTTAATGGTACTAATGAAAATCATATCCTACAGGAAATTAGGAGGCGTGGCTTGAAAGTTGCAGTGGCTGGAATCCCAAAGACTATAGACAATGACATACCGGTACTTTTTCATAACATGATCAAACTTGTTTATGAACTGGTGAATGTATCATATTGATTAATATTGTCATTGTTCTACTTCAGGTTATAGATAAGTCCTTCGGTTTTGATACTGCCGTCGAGGAAGCTCAACGAGCTATCAACGCAGCTCATGTTGAGGCTGAAAGCTTTGAGAATGGCATTGGTGTTGTCAAGTTGATGGGACGCCATAGTGGTGAGTTTAAATTTTAAGTTCACTACATTACTAATCTCTACATGAATGTTGTGGTCTGATAAATTTTCGTTAAAACAGGATTCATAGCAATGTATGCTTCTATTGCAAGCCGAGATGTTGACTGTTGCCTGATACCAGAGTCCCCGTTTTACCTCGAAGGACCTGGAGGACTATTCGAATACATCAAAAGAAGACTTCAAGAGAATGGACACATGGTAATAGTGATAGCTGAAGGTGCAGGACAAGAAAATCTTTCTGAGAATACTCGTAACATTAACCAGCAAGATGCTTCTGGCAATAAGCTACTTCAAGATGTTGGACTCTGGTTAACACAGAAAATCAAGGTACAAATACTAGAATTTCCTACTTATTTCCTAATAGCTTTTAAAAGGGTTTTCGCTCTTATACTTTTCCAGTTCCACTAAACACAATAACGCTCGATTGTTGAGAAACTACTAGAAATCCATGTTTCCGCAACTTGCTATATTAATTAATGTTGTTTTGTATTGTAGGATTACTTCTCAACGCAAGAAAAGATTAACATAAACCTCAAATATATAGGTAAGCTTTTTTTTTTTTTTCAAAAAAAAAAAAAGAAAAGAAAGGGTATTTTCATACTTACATGTAGCTTAACAAAATGATGTGATGCAGATCCCACTTACATGATCCGGGCGATTCCAAGCAACGCATCCGACAACATATGCTGCACACTCCTTGCTCAGAGCGCCGTACATGGTGCAATGGCAGGATATACTGGTTTCACAATTGGCCCTGTTAATGGAAGACATGCTTACATACCTTTCCATGTAAGTTTAACCATGAAAAAGTAGATACATTATAATTCACCATCAACCTTGATCGGTGTGTCCTACCATTCATAATCACTAGTAGAAATTGATATAATTGTTTTTCTTCCTAATTTTTTATTTTATATGCAGCGCATTAATGAGAAACAAAATAAGGTTGTAGTAACCGACCGAATGTGGGCAAGGCTACTACTAGGTTCAACCAATCAACCAAGTTTCCTAAATGCTCCAGACAGTTTTGAAGATGATCATACAGAAATCCACTCTGAAAATGGGGAAAGCGAAGAAAATGGTTACCATGGTCAATTCTGATTCTGTGATTTACTGCCTCAAACGAGATCACCAAAAGTGTTACTTCTCATTTTTGTTTGAACATACAGAAATCCACTCTGAAAATGAGGAAAGCGAAGAAAACGGTTACCATGGTCAATTCTTAATCTGTGATTGACTGCCTCAGACGAGATCACCAAAAGTGTTACTCCCCATTTTTATTTGAACAGCATGCTAAAGCTACTGTTGTGCTTGTGTCTGTTACTTTTCATTTTTGTCAGTTTTTTAGCTGAACTCATTATTACGTACTGTTTTGTTACAATCCTCTTTTAAGATTATCAATAAATTGTTTTTTATTTTCATGTATAAAAAATGCTTACACACGACTCTAAAAATATACTTTGATTCAACCATCCATAAAAACATGAATATGCTTTTGTTGAATAATATGATATAATATGCCTAAAACCCTACCTATGCCGATAATAAATAAATAACTAAGCAAGAGCATAGGTATTAATTAGCCAAGTAAATTTACACGTAATATATACAGAGTCGAACAATATCCAATGCAAAAAGAAAAGTGGCGTTTAGCTCACTTCAACGGGTTAAAAATACTCGGTTGATAACCTCTTTGAGATTCCTACAAGCTACGATTTCCATCCCCTCATAAGCTGAAGCTCCAATAGATTTCTCCGCTGATTTTGGTATTACACACTTTTTGTAACCTAATTTCGCCACCGTATGTATTCTTTTATCCATTCTTGGAACCTACAAAGAAAACCAACCCAAATGCAAGAGATTCATATGCTTATAATTTAAGAATGGTTGAAATTTAAATTTTACACATGCAATGCAAACAAGCCCCATGCTTAGACATAATATACAAAATACTTCAGCAATTACCAGTGCAATTACGATCAGATTCTTACCGTGCGAAGCTCGCCACCAAGGCCAATTTCGCCAATGAAGGCTATATTATTAGGAATAGGTAACTCCAAGAAACTGAAGAAAAAAAGTCATGAAATATGTATATAAAATTTAATCAACTCGTATAAAGAGAGGATGGTGATGATGCTAGCAGGAATCGCTAGTAAAGGGGTCGTGGATATTAACAACAAATAATGTAAACCTCATGGATAACTTAAGTCTATTTATGAAGACATAAAATTGTAGACAAAAAAAAACCGCAAATTTCGAGGACTTGGAATTAATCACAAAGACATTAAGAAAGTCAAAACTAAAAAAATATGCAAATAATTTTATAAGGCTGGAAAAATATTTTCTTGCTTCTTTTTCCTTGTAATTTCCTCTGCAAAAGATATAGGCCTAAGTTGGTAAAGAAATAGCAGAAATTAATCACTAGAATAAAACATGCCTGCTACATATTGCAGCTGCTATAGCAAGATCCCCTGCCGTCTCTGTCAGCACTATCCCACTGACAACATTCAAGAAAATAGCCTACAATAAGAGGAGCTCAAAATTAGAGGAGATATTTCCAAAGAAACAAAGAGCTAAGGTAATGGTAATCACAGTGGCAACAGTAAGAGACGGCATTAAATAAACCATAACGAGAAAACTTAGCATACTAATGTGGAAAAGTAGGCACAAATTTCTACTTAATTTTCTACTTACATTCTGTTGGAGCATAAGTCCAGCTTGCTTCACAATAACCTAGAATTTGGAAGTAATGAAACAATTAATTCAAAAAAGTCTTAAGGGCAAACACAAATAAAGAGAAATTTAATTCGAAATAGATATTCGCTAACAAGTTTCTGCTCCACTTCAAAATGGACTCAGAATAAAATGATAAGGAGAAAATGCAAAGATTAAACTAATTGATAATTTCAAATGTAAAGGAATATATTATTACTTTAAAATTACAAAAGTTAACATTGTAGATTTTGAATATACATCCTTACATTGCAGTTCAAATTTTATATCAAAATGAATAAGTAGCACATACTAAATTAATATCTTCTTACGATCTATTATAAAGAAAAATAGAAACAGAGGTTTACTTACTGAGATTATCATATCAGCTCTGCTTCCATTTATTCCATTAACCTGCCGTGAAATTGTTGAACTACCAGACACACATAATGCCTGCAAAATTTAACATTCACTAAAAATAAGAAGGCAATTAGAAGAAAATACGCTAAAAAAAATTTGGTGCTGGTTACACAGCACTTAATAAGAGTTGAATGGTAACCCATAATTAAAAATCCAAGGGTACATGTGATTGAGATAAATGAAAACAAAGGAATGGTAAAGAAAAATGAGAAATGGATTAAATTTAACATGAGTAAAAACTAAATATCTTTGATTGTGCATTGGAATGATTTCTATTGGAATAATACTCCAATGCTTTAAATTGCAATCAAACAAAACAGTAGAATGAAAATGGGTTTTCCAACAGGGCAAAGAATGTAAAATTTTCAGGTATAGTAACCTCATCACTGTATGATTACAACAGCTGTCAAAATTTCTAAACAAGAACCTGCGGAGAAAAAGGCATTTACATCACAATAGATGAAAACTATGAGTCTAAAAAAAAATCGTGTACTCCACAGAAAGGGGGAAAATAAAATGAAAATGAAAAAGGGTGCCAGTTTGACCTTGTCATTTCAAAATGTAAATCAGAGTTTTCAACATGGAAAATTAATGTCATTAACTATAGAAAACCAACCTGAATCTCTACAAGAAAACTTCGAGATCCATCCATGGTAACAGCAACAGCTAAACCCGCCAAAACATCTGAGCCTGAATACTCCTCACTTAGAAACATCTCGCTGGGGTTTAAAACTGCTTTCAATCCTAATTGTGACATTTCAAAAACTCCAAGCTGACATAACAAAAATAATTATATAAGTTGGTCCAAACAATAACAAAAATAATTTTCTTCCTTCACAAAGATGGAAAAGAAAATGTAATTTTCGAAAGGTGAAGGAGTTGAAATTTGAAACTAACAAATAACTTCTAAGTTCAACAAGCAGCACTACAAAACAGTTTCTTTTATTTTAATAACATCACATAAGTATCAAGTCTCAGAGACCAGTTTGCTATATGGTCCTATTCTAATGACTTCCAATCATCATCTAACTCACCCCCGGTAGATTGATAAAAAAAACAAAATATTATGCATAAATAAGTTAGAGAAAACAGGATCTAAGAAAAGATATATTCTAAAATCAAGATGAAACTACCAATATACATAGTTACCACCAAAATGTATCTGCACAAAAAGTTCACATCCGATAGAACCTCATAAGAAATACATACCTCATCGATGGATCCAAAACGATTCTTCACTGATCGAAGTAAACGGTGAGATGAACACTCGAAATAATTTTTTTTTTTAAAGACACTCGAAGTAAATTGAAATGATATATATATATATATTTTAATTTCTTACCTTTAATAAAATTAATATATTTTAAAATATGTTTTTAGATTTAATAATATTTTTATAATAGTTTTATTTTTACAAATAATAAAATGTCGGAAAAAAATAAAAACAGATTTTTATATATTTACAATATAATTGAATGGATGTAGTTTAGTTCGGTTAAACAGAAATAAGTTAATTCAGCACTTTTAAAATTATATAAATGGTAAAACATATGATTTTTTATAATTATCTTTTAGATATTTATTAATTTAAATAAGATCTTATTTTTATATATATATTTTAAATACGTTCTTATTAATTAGTATAGAATTAGGATTGATGAAAGGCTTCAATTAAGCGGTGGCAGCAGAATTACAATTCAGCATGTAAAAGATATTTATCATAAAAAAATGATAAAAGATAGGATTAATTTAAATAATTTCCTAATTAGTATAGAATTAGGATTTAATGAAAAGGCTATAAATAGATGCATAGTTACAGCAGAAATTTAGATGCACCCTACACTTTCAAAGCTTGAAAACTTAATTAAGCTTAGAAAGAATTAGCTAATGAACAGAATATCTAGCTCTGATTCCCTTTCAACACCAAGGTTTCGGTGTTTTGATCCCACCAACTCTAACTCTTACCCAGATCACACCACTAATCACAAACAATACATCCCAACAACCACTTTAAATTCCAATTCCACTACTGAAATGATAACTCCTAAAATCATCACAGGTGACAACGGTTACATTCTCGAAGATGTTCCTCACCTATCTGATTACCTCACTGACCTTCATGTTAGTGCAAGTACTATTTCTCTTCTTCTTTATCATCTATAATATAACTATTTCTTACTATATATATTTTTTTTCTTTTGCAGACTTATCCAAATCCATTACAATATAATCAAACTTACTCAGCGGTGAGGTGAGTTTTTATTTTAATGTTTTTAGTGATGTGTTCAATTATATTTTTGACTTTAGAACCCAAATGAACTAAACCATTAAATGATTGACATTTGAACAGGCAATGTTTTGTTGGTGAGGATGATTCGGTAGCACAACAGGTAAGTGAATATTCTCATCGTTTACTTTATTGATTCCAAAATGTTATTTATTTACGTTTTACTTTATATTTATTTAATATCGAATTAGTAATAGTTATGAATTTACTTATTTTTCTTCTATATAGATTGTTGTCCAGAAGGACGGTCCAAGAGGGCCCCACTTTCGACTAGCAGGACCTCGTCAAAAGGTAATAACTTAATTTGTTATTATTTTTTTTTAAACTTTTTAAAATTATAATTTTTTTAGGGTGCTTGTGTACACTAATAAATTTTTGCATTTTCAGTATAAAAAATAATTATAATCTCAATTTTTCTTACATGATAATATATATTATAATTATTTAAAATATTTTAAAAAAATTTAAAAATTTACAATATAGAATATAAGATTCAAACAATTTATTTCACTCGTAAAAAAATTAAAAAATACAAACATGTAACAAAATATTTAAACTTTATTTTTAACACATTAAATAGTTAAGAATTGAAAATTCAAGTCAATATAACTATGATATATATTTTTAGTAAAATTATTGTATATCAAATGACTATAAAACTTTGTCCCTTAACTTAATTTTGAAAAGTTAATCTTCTTCAAAATAAATTAAAGTTTCCAAAATAATTTTCACTTAGTTTTAGTCTTCATGTGTTTTGAATATCATTCAAAAGTAATTAACTTGTTTCATTCCATAGGTATCTTTTGAACCAGAAGAAGTGAACGCCTGCATAGTCACATGTGGGGGTCTATGCCCTGGTCTAAACACAGTGATCAGGGAGATAGTTTGTTGCTTACACCACATGTATGGTGTAAACAAAGTTCATGGGATTGAGGTAAACGATACTGAATATATATTGTTTTTAGGACTCTATATAGTCATGAAGTAATTTCTTTGAAATTGTCTAGTCTTAATGAGGTGGAACTTTATTTATTGTTATAATGTAGGGTGGATATAAAGGCTTCTATGCTAGAAACACAATCCCATTAACCCCAAAAATTGTCAATGACATTCATAAACGTGGTGGCACCATTCTTGGAACATCTCGTGGAGGTCATCACACATCAAAAATTGTAGACAGTATTCAAAATCGAGGCATCAATCAGGCATGTTTCTTTTTTTTCCCGACTTACTTGGTTCTAAAGAGAATCTTTACAAATGCAACTCTATTAACTCATTGAAAATTTCAATTTGATTGGCCTCAGGTCTACATAATTGGAGGAGATGGAACTCAAAAGGGTGCTTCAGTGATTTTTGAGGTCAGTTCAAGTTTGAAGATCACATCAGTCTATAAACTATTGAATAATAATATTTTTAGTTTAATGGTACTAATGAAGAAATCATATCCTACAGGAAATTAGGAGGCGTGGCCTGAAAGTTGCAGTGGCTGGAATCCCAAAGACTATAGACAATGACATACCGGTACTTTTTCATAACATGATCAAACTTGTTTATGAACTGGTGAATGTATCATATTGATTAATATTGTCATTGTTCTACTTCAGGTTATAGATAAGTCCTTCGGTTTTGATACTGCCGTCGAGGAAGCTCAACGAGCTATCAACGCAGCTCATGTTGAGGCTGAAAGCTTTGAGAATGGCATTGGTGTTGTCAAGTTGATGGGACGCCATAGTGGTGAGTTTAAATTTTAAGTTCACTACATTACTAATCTCTACATGAATGTTGTGGTCTGATAAATTTTCGTTAAAACAGGATTCATAGCAATGTATGCTTCTATTGCAAGCCGAGATGTTGACTGTTGCCTGATACCAGAGTCCCCGTTTTACCTCGAAGGACCTGGAGGACTATTCGAATACATCAAAAGAAGACTTCAAGAGAATGGACACATGGTAATAGTGATAGCTGAAGGTGCAGGACAAGAAAATCTTTCTGAGAATACTCGTAACATTAACCAGCAAGATGCTTCTGGCAATAAGCTACTTCAAGATGTTGGACTCTGGTTAACACAGAAAATCAAGGTACAAATACTAGAATTTCCTACTTATTTCCTAATAGCTTTTAAAAGGGTTTTCGCTCTTATACTTTTCCAGTTCCACTAAACACAATAACGCTCGATTGTTGGGAAACTACTAGAAATCCATGTTTCCGCAACTTGCTATATTAATTAATGTTGTTTTGTATTGTAGGATTACTTCTCAACGCAAGAAAAGATTAACATAAACCTCAAATATATAGGTAAGCTTTTTTTTTTTTTTTTAAAAAAAAAAAAAGAAAAGAAAGGGTATTTTCATACTTACATGTAGCTTAACAAAATGATGTGATGCAGATCCCACTTACATGATCCGGGCGATTCCAAGCAACGCATCCGACAACATATGCTGCACACTCCTTGCTCAGAGCGCCGTACATGGTGCAATGGCAGGATATACTGGTTTCACAATTGGCCCTGTTAATGGAAGACATGCTTACATACCTTTCCATGTAAGTTTAACCATGAAAAAGTAGATACATTATAATTCACCATCAACCTTGATCGGTGTGTCCTACCATTCATAATCACTAGTAGAAATTGATATAATTGTTTTTCTTCCTAATTTTTTATTTTATATGCAGCGCATTAATGAGAAACAAAATAAGGTTGTAGTAACCGACCGAATGTGGGCAAGACTACTACTAGGTTCAACCAATCAACCAAGTTTCCTAAATGCTCCAGACACTTTTGAAGATGATCATACAGAAATCCACTCTGAAAATGAGGAAAGCGAAGAAAACGGTTACCATGGTCAATTCTTATTCTGTGACTGACTGCCTCAGACGAGATCACCAAAAGTGTTACTCCCCATTTTTGTATGAACAGCATGCTAAAGCTAATGTTGTGCTTGTGTATTTTACTTTTCATTTTTATCAGTTTTTTATCTGAACACATTATTACGTACTGTTTTGTTACAATCCTCTTTTAGGATTATCAATAAATTGTTTTTTATTTTCATATATACACGACTCTAAAAATATACTTTGATTCAACCATCTATAAAAACATGAATATGCTTTTGTTGAATAATCTGATATAATATGCCTAAAACCCTACCTATGCCGATAATAAATGAATAACTAAGCAACAGCATAGGTATTAATTAGCCAAGTAAATTTACACGTAATATATACAGAGTCAAACAATATCCAATGCAAAAAGAAAAGTGGCGTTTAGCTCACTTCAACGGGTTAAAAATACTCGGTTGATAACCTCTTTGAGATTCCTACAAGCTACGATTTCCATCCCCTCATAAGCTGAAGCTCCAATAGATTTCTCCGCTGATTTTGGTATTACACACTTTTTGTAACCTAATTTCGCCACCGTATGTATTCTTTTATCCATTCTAGGAACCTACAAAGAAAACCAACCCAAATGCAAGAGATTCATATGAATGGTTGAAATTTAAATTTTACACATGCAATGCAAACAAGCCCCATGCTTAGACATAATATACAAATTACTTCAGCAATTACCAGTGCAATTAGGATCAGATTCTTACCGTGCGAAGCTCGCCACCAAGGCCAATTTCGCCAATGAATGCTATATTATTAGGAATAGGGAACTCCAAGAAACTGAAGAAAAAAAAAATCATTAAATACGTATAAAAAATTTAATCAACTCGTATAAAGAGAGGATGGTGATGATGCTAGCAGGAATTGCTAGTAAAGGGGTCGTGGATATTAACAACAAATAATGTAAACCTCATGGATAACTTAAGTCTATTTATGAAGACATAAAATTGTAGACAAAAAAAACCGCAAATTTCGAGCACTTGGAATTAATCACAAAAACGTTAAGAAAGTCAAAACTAAAAAAATATGCAAATAATTTTATAAGGTTGGAAAAATGTTTTCTTGCATCTTTTTCCTTGTAATTTCCTCTGCAAAAGATATAGGCCTAAGTTGGTAAAGAAATAGCAGAAATTAATCACTAGAATAAGACATGCCTGCTACATATTGCAGCTGCTATAGCAAGATCCCCTGCCGTCTCTGTCAGCACTATCCCACTGACAACATTCAAGAAAATGGCCTACAATAAGAGGAGCTCAAAATTAGAGGAGATATTTCCAAAGAAACAAAGAGCTAAGGTAATGGTAATCACAGTGGCAACAGTAAGAGACGGCATTAAATAAACCATAACGAGAAAACTTAGCATACTAATGTGGAAAAGTAGGCACAAATTTCTACTTACATTCTGTTGGAGCATAAGTCCAGCTTGCTTCACAAGAACCTAGAATTTGGAAGTAATGAAACAATTAATTCAAAAAAGTCTTAAGGGCAAACACAAATAAAGAGAAATTTAATTCGAAATAGATACCCGCTAACAAGTTTCTGCTCTACTTCAAAATGGACTCAGAATAAAATGATAAGGAGAAATGCAAAGATTAAACTAATTGATAATTTCAAATGTAAAGGAATATATTATACTTTAAAATTACAAAAGTTAACATTGAATATTTTGAATATACATCCTTACATTGCAGTTCAATTTTTATATCAAAATGAATAAGTAGCACATACTAAATTAATATCTTCTTACGATCTATTATAAAGAAAAATAGAAACAGAGATTTACTTACTGAGATTATCATATCAGCTCTGCTTCCATTTATTCCATTAACCTGCCGTGAAATTGTTGAACTACCAGATACACATAATGCCTGCAAAATTAATTATAAAAGAAGGGGATAATTCATTTTTTTTTTTGGTAAAGATAGCAAATGGTCCATATTAACAGTCACTAAAGATAAGAAGGCAATTAGAAGAAAATACGCTAAAAAAATTTGGTGCTAGTTACACAGCACTTAATAAGAGTTGAATGGTAACCCATAATTAAAAATCCAAGGGTACATGTGATTGAGATAAATGAAAACAAAGGAATGGTAAAAAAAAATGAGAAATGGATTAAATTTAACATGAGTAAAAACTAAATATCTTTAATTGTGCATTGGAATTATTTCTATTGGAATAGTACTCCAATGCTTTAAATTGCAATCAAACAAAACAGTAGAATGAAAACGGATTTTCCAACAGTGATATGTAAATTATTATTGTCCTGATACTTTATTTAAAGTTTAAACAGGGCAAAGAATGTAAAATTTTCAGGTATAGTAACCTCATCACTGTATGATTACAACAGCTGTCAAAATTTCTAAACAAGAACCTGCGGAGAAAAAGGCATTTACATCACAATAGATGAAAACTATGAGTCTCAAAAAAAAAAGTCGTGTACTCCACAGAAAGGGGGAAAATAAAATGAAAGTGAAAAAGGGTTCCAGTTTGACCTTGTCATTTCAAAATGTAAATCAGAGTTTTCAACATGGAAAATTAATGTCATTAACTATAGAAAACCAACCTGAATCTCTACAAGAAAACTTCGAGATCCATCCATGGTAACAGCAACAGCTAAACCCGCCAAAACATCTGAGCCTGAATACTCCTCACTTAGAAACATCTCGCTGGGGTTTAAAACTGCTTTCAATCCTAATTGTGACATTTCAAAAACTCCAAGCTGACATAACAAAAAATAATTATGTAAGTTGGTCCAAACAATAATTTTCTACCTTCACAACGATGGTAAAGAAAATGTAATTTTCAAAAGGTGCAGGACTTGAAATTTGAAACTAACAAATAACTTCCAAGTTCAACAAGCAGCACTACAGAACAGTTTCTTTTATTTTAATGACATCACATAAGTATCAAGTCTCAGAGACCAGTTTGCTATATGGTCCTATTCTAAATCATCATCTAACTCACCCCCGGTAGATTGATAAAAAAAAAATAATACGCATAAATAAGTTAGAGAAAACAGGATCTAAGAAAAGATATATTCTAAAATCAAGATGAAACTACCAATATACATGGTTACCACCAAAATGTATCTGCACAAATAGTTAACATCCAATAGAACCTCATAAGAAACACATACCTCATCGATGGATCCAAAACGATTCTTCACTGATCGAAGTAAACGGTGAGATGAACACTTCTCCCCCTAATAGGTCAGGGTCAGCAATGAAAAGATATAAAATCAGAATCTTACCACCTTACACAATTTACTACAATAATGTGCAGAAACATATAATCCAGAAGTGTGGCAAATGAAGAAAAAAAGTCACCGATTATTAAAGACATTATAAATTTTCTAATAAATTTTATGTGGAAAGGTACCCACTTCCAAATATAGAACAACATCCACAATATGCTCCAACACACGAGGTCCGGCTATTTCTCCAGATTTTGTTACATGTCCAATCTGCAATGTTCAGAGGATGACAAGCAGAAAAAATTGAGGTGTCATACATACTCGCTCAGACAAAATCTAAGTTATGAACTCTAATTGAAAGTCATAAAAACCAGTCCAATTGATGAGTTGATTAAACATGCTAACCAAAAGTACAGGCACATTAGTCTTCTTTGCATACCGGAGCAAGGCTGATGTGCATTCCTTGACCTGATATATGATAAAAAGCATTGGAATAAGCAAAGTTCATAAATTATCAGTCTTACAAAAAAAAAAAAGTGTGGCAGGAACTTAATTCTCTTGACGTTTTTAGTTTGTCCCACTTAGCACAACAACACATTCAGTTTGTCATTGTTACAAAGAAAAATCAATAGTTTTTCCAGAGTGGGTTGCATTCAGGTGTAAAATAAAAGAAATGCCTGTTTATAACCAAGAAAAAAAAAGTTATCTACTAGAAAATTATAAAACCTGTGTTATCCCTCCAGCACTTCCAGTCACATCACTCAAATAAACTGTTTGAATTGAGTCAATAATTAATGCCCGGGGAGAGAGAAGCTGAGCTTTATTCACTATGTCCTGAAAGAAGCAAACTCACCACTTAAATTTACCTCATTGAGAAGAATGGTCTACCACTACTAGTAGATTCAATATTAATCTAGAAGTCTTAACATGAATGGCAGAGGAGCAATCTTCAAGTACGATTCAAAAATGATGCACCTGAATATCAGTGCTAGAGTATAAGAAAAGTTCTTCAGTTCCAATCCCCATACGGTCAGCTCTGTTTCCAATTTGATCCACACTCTACAATTAGAGAGCAAATGAATAATTACTGACACCACCTTATGAGAAAAATAAAGAAAATTTTACACAAAATGTCATTTTTGGCATAATTTTACGAAGTCTTAAACAACATGAAAAGACAACGTGAATCAATAGTCCGTACTTTAGTAAAAAAAACACTTGTAATCCGTAAAAATGTTTAAAACTCTGTACAAACATATTTTTGTAATTTTTTTCTCTTTTTTTGGTTAATTATGAAAAGTTCCCAAAAATAATACTCTTACCACCAATAAAAATTCAAAACTAATATCACCTTACAATTTCTGGAAAGCACACAACAACACAAGCTCCACAAACACACAAATGAAGAGAATAAAAAACCCAGCCCTAGTGCAATGCCTTGTAACTAACTAGAAAGCCATGCCCCTACCTAATTAAACTTAACACTATCACTTCAATTAATCTATTTCCTGAAAGAATAGTTCAACAAACACATGTTTTACCACTTAATAGTATAATAAGAAATAGAAAGAAGTTCTCACAAACCTGGAATAATTTCATTTTCCAGACCCTGGTTACTTAATAAGAAAAGCATAAACGACTGCAGTATTTGATTGAAGGAGCCCAAGTATACCCTACAAGAATTATTAACTACTAACCTCTTCACCAGAGACATATAGAACTGGGGCTGCTCTGCCAAGCTCTCCCCCTTCAGCTATTAAGGCAGCAATCTTCCTCAATACATATTCAAAAGTATCATATTACATGAGAATAAACTAAAAAAACATAAATACAAATGAAATAACAAGAAGTTTAGTTAACTTTCATAATAAATTATAATCAGAGAAACGATATGGATAAAAGTTATTGAAACAATAAAGATCAGATCAAACCCTACAGTACAATTCTACCTGCAAGATGAGTGTACTCTTGCCAATACCAGGATCACCACCAACCAAAACCAAAGAACCTTCGCGCACAAAAAAGATAAAACATTGTTAATTAGGATCACCACCTACCAAAACCAAACCTCATTATCAGAAATCAAATATAGCAAAGAAAATAACATCATATCAAAGCCGGACATGCTTTTCAAAGTTAAACCATAACTAGCTCACAAATTATTTTGATCAGTGCTACCTTTTGCCACTGAAAAAACATGTTATCTAATAAGTACATCATATTTAAGGTCAAAAAAACATGAAACCTCAGATATTGATTGTTGAAAAATATCATAAATTTACATAATATAAACTATTAATGTAGAACTGACCTGGCACAAGACCACCACCAAGAACCATAGAAACTTCTTCGCCCAAAAGTCCAGGCCTGAGTATCATGAACTTAGATTAAAAACATGAAACATCGTAATGAATACCAAAATAACTTGGTATAGAGTATAGAAAGTAAGTAACGGAAATAACAACTTACAAGGAAATCCGCCAACCTGGATGACTAATACCACGTTTCACATCTTTAAGCCGCATAGGGAGCACTTGATCCTCCGACTGTGGTAGCCAAGCCCCAGTTTTCTCTGTCATCCCCAACCCAGGAATCTCAGCCCCACCGGCAAAGGCATCACCTTCAGAAAACTCCGTCATCGTGCCTTGAGCTTTACATGACCGGCACATACCCCACCACTGCCCATCGGTATATCCACAACTCGAACAGACCCAACAAATCTTGTTCTTCTTCTTCTTCTTGTTCCCCACAATGCCCCTCAAATTAATCTTCTCAATACCTCCTGACTTGGCATTTTTAACAGACCCATAAGTTCTCTGTTCCAATAACTCCTCCACCCCATCTTCCGAACTTGATGAAGACTTTTCGGTTTCATCTCCCGACTCTTCTTCGCCGCTGCCTTTCTGAATTTTCTCCGTAACGAGCCTACCCGATAAAGGCTCGTAAACTGTCCATACTTTGGAAGGCTTCCTTTCTGGTTTAGGGTCGTTTTGGCCGTTTGGAACTTCAAAACTGAGGCTCGACGCTTGGGAGCCGAAACGACGGTGGATTTGGCGGGAAAAAGTGGAGTAATGTGAAGAGAAATGAAATGGGTTGTAAGTTAATTTGCGATTGTAGAGAGTGAGAAGGTGTTTGTGAATAGAGACAGCTCGGAGGGCTCTCATGTCCAAAACTTGCATGAGAAGAAGAGTGGGATGGAACCCTGAAACTAGAGAGAGTGAAGTGGAGTCAAGACTCAGAACAGTTGTAGCATTTGCATATGGTCTTCTTCCTCTTCGTCCCGATCCTGAAAAAGTTTGAACCCTGCAACTTCAAAAGACGAACGGTCAGTATCTTTGGGTTTGAGAAATATGACATTACCCTCTAAATATGACAAATTAGCCCTAATTCCTTCCCTCTTTTTTTAATTATTATTATGGGATATTGGCGGCTAAACCACCTAAACTTTACGGTTTGTAACACTTAACCACCAAAACTAAATTTTTGGCGGCTAAACTACCTAAACTCTGGTTCCGTTTTGCTCTGCACACCTCCGTCCAAAAATCAGCGTTAAGTGCCACAGTGGACTGTCCACGTGTACACACTTGTACACGTGGCAAATTTTTAGTGGTCCACCTAATATTAATTTTGAAAAATAATTATAAATATTAAAAAAAATTAAAAAAATAATAAAAATATTTTTTTTTACTTTTTTTTTTTCTTTTTCCTTTTCTTTTCTTTTCTTTCTTTTCTTTTTTTTTTTCTTCTTCTTTCTTCCTCCTCTCGCAGATCAAACACCCACACCCACACCCACCCACTCCTTCTTCTTCTTCCTTTCTTCACCGGAAGTTGTAATATGTTTGGTACTATTCCTGATATTTTTGGCTCATTCCCAAATTTACAAGATGTGAGACTTTCTTACAATAATCTCACTGGGGTTTTACCTCCGAGTTTTGCTGGATCTGTGATTCGAAATCTATGGCTTAATAATCAACAAATGGGGCTTTCTGGTACCATTGAAGTGTTGGCTAATATGACTAGTTTGTATCAGGTTTGGCTTCATAAGAATCTGTTCACTGGTCCAATTCCAGACCTTTCGAATTTGGACACATTATTTGATCTTCAACTTCGTGATAATTTGTTAACAGGGATTGTTCCCAATAGCTTATCTTCTATTCCAAGCTTAAAGAACATTACTTTGGCTAACAATAAGTTGCAGGGTCCAATGCCTTCGTTTCCTAAGTCTGTCACCAATGTTGAGCTTGATGGTACTAATAGTTTCTGTAAGAGTACTCCTGGACCTTGTGATCCTCAGGTTATGGCTTTGCTTCAGGGTGCTGAGGATTTGGGTTATCCAACTGTGTTAGCAAATTCATGGAAAAACAATGATGCTTGTTCAGATTGGAGTTTTGTTATTTGTGATTCTGATGGGAATGTTATTACTGTGAATTTTAAAAAGCAGGGGTTTTTGGGGAAGATTTCACCTGCTTTTGCTAATCTCGACGGGGTCTTCGCCTAGGCCAATGACGGCCGACGGTGGTCTGTTCATGGATCCGAGGATGGGGGTTTCAGGAAGTTTAGATCTCTTCTTTTTATTTATTTATTTATTTATTTTTTTGAGATATTAATTTGGGTTTTTTGTGGGAAATTGGGTTTGATACAGAGATTTTTTTTTAGTTTTATTTTTTGTTTTGTGTTATAACAGATGGACATATTGATTTCTAATTTTTAGTGTTAGATTTGGATTTGAGATATAGGTTATGGTGATGGGTGGTGACAATGGTGATGGAGGTAGTAGCTGTGGTGAAGATGGTGGGTGATTATAGCTTTATTTGATGTTATGTGTGGTTGTACAGATTGTGATGGAGTTGCTAGTGGGATTTGGGTGTTGACAAGGTGAATGGAGGTAAGGGTGATGAAGAAAGGAAGAAGAAGAAGGAGTGGGTGGGTGTGGGTGTGGGTGTGGGTGTTTGATTTGCGAGAGGAGGAAGAAAGAAGAAGAAAAAAAAAAAAAGAAAAGAAAGAAAAGGAAAAAGAAAAAAAAAAAGTAAAAAAAAATATTTTTATTATTTTTTTAATTTTTTTTAATATTTATAATTATTTTTTAAAATTAATATTAGGTGGACCACTAAAAATTTGCCACGTGTACAAGTGTGTACACGTGGACAGTCCACTGTGGCACTTAACGCTGATTTTTGGACGGAGGTGTGCAGAGCAAAACGGAACCAGAGTTTAGGTAGTTTAGCCGCCAAAAATTTAGTTTTGGTGGTTAAGTGTTACAAACCGTAAAGTTTAGGTAGTTTAGCCGCCAATATCCCTATTATTATTTATTTTACACAGAGTGTTTACACTCACTTTTTTTTATTACTATTTACTGAAAACAACAATTTGTATTTTCATAAAAACTAAAATATATAAATCCGTAAAAATATTAAAAAGGAAAACCTATAAATCTTTATTTATGTGATTTTTTTTGTCAATTCTGAATATATAGAAATTATCATCCATACTTAATACATGGGTAACCTCATCTTAATACATTGTAATCTTATTTTAATATGTATAGTATAGGTAAACCATGAGTCAATAAGAATTTTTGAGAAGAGAAAAGGATCACAACTTAATACAATATAAGATACAAATGACAAACAAAGGAAAAACAGCAAGGTTTAAATAAGGCTCTAAAGTCCTAAAAGATACTAATCATAAATTAGGATTTTATGGGGATTCAATGTTAGGAGGTTATTTGAGCATACCAAAGCACTCACAAAATACTCTTGGACATATTGCTATATAAGGTCAATAAATTTGGTGGTGAAGGAAAAAAAAATTATTAAGCACTTTATTAAAAAGTTAGAACATGTTTGATTGATTGGAATCAAGATTGTAATGAAATTAAAGTCACCATTAGAATGTTTGGTTTGTGTTTCTAACCTTTGTAATAGAACTCCATTGTAATGGGCATTACACCAATCCTATGAATTCTCATTACACTCTTACATCTCATGAATGAGAATTACAATGACAACTAAATAATAAAAAAGACAGTTTTACTTTTTCTTTTTCTCACTTTGAAAATATAAATAAATAAATAAAATAAGGATATTTTAGTCAATTTGATTCCAATTACAATGTTCATTACAAAATAAACCAAACATAATAATAGTATTCCCATTATTATTACCATTACATTCTATTTTTATTCTTATTACCATTACAATTACATTCCGGTAAACTAAACACCACCTTATATGGTATTTTTGAAAATCACCAAATCACATGTATACTTTTAAAAAAATATTTTTTTTTTTTGAGATTGGTGATCTCTAGGTGCAGGCTTAGCCCACTTAAGTCCAAACCCAACTCTATCACCAAACTATGGGCGATATGAATGTATGACATTTTTCAAATTTGGTTATAAGTTACCAAAACACTTCAAATATTTTCCCATAATCCAAACATTTATTGGTGATCCAAATAACATCTCCAATAGGTAGTGTCTTTGTTGAGCATTGAAGTATTTGTAGTGGTATCAACTTGTGCCTGACCTAGATAATGGTCGTAATGCGCAACCTCTCTCTTCTATTTCACCATAACATAATGGGAGTCCTTAAAATAAAAGTTAATGCAACCATTAAATGAAGAGGATTTAATAATAGGAATGGGATTCGGTACTGATCAAGAACAATAATGGAAATGTTTAAGCCTCAAGTGGTCAAGCCCAAATCCCATCCATAATAACTCATTTATAGCTTGGCATATATTGAGTTAAGCTTTCCAATTTCCATGATTTATTAACATGTACGTACCTTAATTAAATTGTAATCTTCTTCAAACAGCATCTTCCTCGTTTGTAAAGAAACGGCACAAATTTTAAAAGATACTTGTAACCTTTCTTAATATATAAATAAACTAGCTAAACTATCAAAACAACCCAAAATCTATATTATCATTTGTCAAAATTCTTTAGAGAGTGGTGTTGAAGAATGTGTTTTATATTTCATATCCTGCTATAGCTTAATACTATACAATTTCTAGCCATATAGGATACACACAAAAATCTTCTGAAAAAACAATCAAATGGCTCTTTAATATTTAAAACTAGTCAATAGCTTAAACAACTTTAGAACTAACATATTGTCTCCCCAGTCACTTTTTCAATATTTAAAACTTTTCTTTGAAGGCTAACTACTCCATCTCCACGTGTATATAATTTATAACATCCCTTTCCCTTATATAATTATCGGTGTATATAATTAATACGTATATAGTAATAGTACCATCAAAATTCATTAAATTTATATGTTTATTTTTTTTTAAAAAAAACATTAAATTTCAATATAGTAATTATTTGCCATTTTGACATAAATTTATTAGTCATCGTAAATGATGAACTACCAGGTCACAAAGTCATTATTAGATCCGAAAATAACATTTAATAATATAATAAAATCGAACAAATCTTATTAAGTAATTCTAATACGATACTATTCTTCACATCATATCAAGTTCGACTACGTGGAACTGCAGAAGAGCACGAAATAATAATGTAATGGATTTGATCAGTTTTGATTCTGTTTTCTTTTTATATTTTGATAAGAACATAAAATTATTTTTAATAATCTTCTTACAAATAAGACTACTAACATGGTGTCATTAAATCGTGTTAAACTTTATTTTGTGGAAAGACAAACTACACAAATATGGAACCTAAAATCATAACCAAATGTACCTTATTTTTCAGTTTAACTCCACTATATTTTAATTGGTGCAGTTGGGTAACATGTAATGCATATTTTATTTTAATTATACCAATAGTTATGAAGTACCCGCCATAATTCACAACTTCACATCAGTAGCTCAGTTCTCCATTTTAATCAATCTATATTTTTTCAATTCAACACTCTTCTTTATATATTAAGTACTTATCCCATACATATAATTTATATATATAATTTAATATAACAATTAATTTTATTGATAAGTGAAACAATACATAATTAATTATTAAATATGGAAGATTTTTTTTAACTAAAAGTTTAATTTTTATTTATAGTGTATATCTTACTAATCTATGTATTGTGTGATACAGTATTAATATTTTAAATTACATGTAAAAGACATACAACTTTAGCAACTTCAACAACACTCTCTATAAATAGATAGTAATAATTAAATAGATCTAAAAAATAATCCCATCAAGAGACACTCTAAAACAATTGAATAGAATTAACAACAACTTTAGCAACTTCAACAACACTCTATAAAAGAAGCAAAAAAAAAAAAAAAAAAAAACAGCAATGAAGAACTCCGGACAAAAAGGGAATTTTAGCAACATGTGAGAATTTTGTACTTTTGATGATTGACTCTTTCAAAAGTAAAAAAATATTGGAAAATTCTACAATGCACTTCCTTAAAATGAATATATTGATGTACCTCTATCTGTTTTAGCATTCGAAATAATTTTTTAGTCAAATTTTTTCTCATAGTCATGTACGTTATAGTTATTTAAAATATCCTGCAAAATTTTAAGAAATTTAGAAAAGTTTAACACGCCGAAAATTATGTTCAAACAGTGTGTTGCACGCGCGACTATTTTATTTTATACGCGTGTAAAATAGACTGTTTGAACATTGTTTTCTATATTGTAAATTATTCCGAATTTTTCAAAATTTTGTAGGATATCTTAAATAGCTCTAACGTACATGAATATGAAAAAACTTAGACTAAAAAATTTTTCTAGATGCTGAAACAAGTTAAAGGTGCATCAGTACTTCCCTTTTAAGGGGATGCATTGTAGAATCACCCAAAAATATTTTAGTTGCAAATAAATGAAAATATATTAATAAGAAAAATGAAATAGATAGCAGTCGTAATAAATAAATATTGTTACAAATTTAATAATAAATTTTTACTACAAATAAAGAGTATCTATAAATATTAACTATAGTGATTCTATGGAAACAAATGAGAAAAATTATCTTATCAAATAGGCTAATTAGTAATTTTTCTCTGAATTTTGACATGTACCAAATCGTGTCCCTGAACTTTTTTGGCCGTTAAAAATTTTCCTCGAACTATTGAGATTGTTAAATTTAAAGACTTTTGTCTAATTTCATTCAATTTTACTGTTTCAGTGATTGTCTATGTACTAAACCATGCTCCCCACACTTTGATATCTACCAAATTATACCCCTCAAACTTTAATATGTACTAAATCATGCCCTTTAAACTTTCATTTATGTTAGAATTTTTTTACTAAAATTAGACAAAAGTCCTTAAATCTAACAATCTTAATAGTTCAGGAGGAATTTTTAACGGCCAAAAAAATTCAAGGAGCATGATTAGTACATGTCAAAGTTCGGAGGAAAAAATTACTAATTAACCTAGCAAATATAATTGATGGCAACACTAAATTCTAAACACATCACAAGCTACTTTATCTAATCATAAACTAAAATAACTCGTTGACTTTACAACTCTAATGACAAACAATTCAAATATTTTACCAATGAGAGATAATGTAAACGTGTGTTTTTCTCTTCGTTCTTATTGAAAATTATTCCTTTTACAATTTTTTTAATTGATGTATTACTGTTTTCTTAATAAAAAAAGAAATAGTGAGATGGAGATATTCCATAAATATGGACCGTTGACCAAGGCCCCAGCATCTAATTCTTTACTGTAGAACAGGGGTGACCCTGTAATAAGAATAGATTAAACAAAAAGCAGTTAAACAGGTTGTCCATTCATTTCCATTTTTTCTAAAACCGACTTCAAAATTATTGTTATTATTCTTATTTGCGTGTCCAAACCAATTTTCTTTCTTTGCCTAATTGGAAGTTAGGAATCAGAATATCATTCTATTATTAATTTTCTCTTTCCTATTGCTAATTCACCATTACATGAGTACACATGAGACAAAAATCAGTGGCTAATATTTGTCCACATTATAATATTTAGAAGAAATTAAATTCAAAACTTTATAATATACATAATTTTCTATTGTACCAACTACCTATTTCATATAGTTGAGCCAGTAGCCCCATGAAAATAAAAAAATGAAAGAGACAAATGAAAAATCTTGTCCCTGAAAACACAAAAATATATACAACTAGACAAACTCAAAACGTTGCTGTCTTGATGATCCGCTCCTTCAATTCAATTCAATTCAATTCCCCGAACCAGCTCCTTCATGAGAACAACTTATATCACCGGTTCTATGGATATTAACCGAGCAGGGTATCTGTTGTTATGCCATTGTTCTTGTTAATGGGTTCATCTCATAGATGAGTTTTTTATTTTGGGTATGCTTTTGACTTGAATCAATGATGGGTTGTTCAAATTTTTCTATATTTTTTTATGCTATTTTTATGTCTTTTGTTTTCTGGGTTTCATCTGATTGTTCTGTGTTTCTGGTTACAAAGATGGAAGATGATGAAGAAGATGAAGTATACTCGTTATGTGGAGTAATCAGTAATCAGTTTGGCTAAGGATAAAGGTATTAAATCATGAAATTGAAAGAGAGAGGCGATATGAGGCCTCTTATGTTGAAATTTGGGATGGCTTTGGCTCTCTCATTTGCTGGTTTTATTTATTCTCGCCTTAGAACCAGAAGGATCAAGCCAGCCTTGCCTCCACCCACGCCACGCTCCTTAGGTTTGAAAATTTTCACTCTACTTTTTCCTGTTTTCTTTTTTTAATTCATATATTCTTATTAATGTATAAATTTTTATAGAATCTTTTTGCTATTTTTATTATTTATATAAGCATGCATATTTGATTATGGTAACGAAATTATATGATTAGGAAAAGCTCGACGAGATGAGATTCATTCGAGGATGACAATACCCAATTCTTATGGACTTGTTGCTGTTGCATCAGAGAAATATGTAAGTTTTATTTATTCGTCAATTTATATAAATTCAATTAAATTGAAACTATAGGGCATCAGATCTTGTTTTTCAAACTTAAGGTGCAGAGTTGTCTAGAAAAGGTATGTACTTGTTACTTTATGATTAAATTAATTAATTTCCTTAGAATTATATTTCAATATCCTTGTCTCTTGTTGATACCAGCCAAAGATGGTGATGATTCTTGCTTTACTATTTTATTACTGCCCCTTGTATCTTGTTGATACCAGCTTGTTAAAAGTTTAAGATCAGCTTTTTGAAATTTTTTATTTTCTTATATAAGAATTCCCAAATTGGCATGTGATGCAAATTTAGCTATGTCAATTATTGAGTTTTCCATGTTGATTAATGAAACCATGAAGTTAATCACAGCTTCCTGCTCAGTTTATTTTTACAGTGAAGCATGATGTTTATGTGTGCCTGTTTTTTTACCAGGAGGAGGCTTACATGCAGAAATCTCCGGCTGAAATCTCTAGTAGTAAATTTAGTGGAGACAGAGATGGGTTCGTCCTGCCACAATTTTATGAAATTGCCAAAGATTTTAATTCTGCTACTCCCACAGCTGGGTTTTCTCCAAATGGTGATGTTAATAGTACTAGTTCAGACCTAGAAACTCCAAAAGCTTTTATTACTTTAGAGAAGGATGAATATGAGCAAGAGATCAGCCATCTTCAAAATATGGTTAGAATTCTTAGAGAGAGGGAGAAGAATCTTGAAGTTCAGTTGCTCGAGTATTATGGCCTTAAAGAGCAGGAAACCACTGTCATGGAGCTCCAAAATCGGTTAAAGATAAACAACATGGAGGCTAAGCTTTTTAATCTTAAGATTGAATCATTACAAGCAGAAAACCAAAGACTAGAGAAGCAGGTGGCTGGTCAAGCTAAAGTAATAGCAGAACTTGAGGATGCGAGAGCAAAAATCAAGATGCTGAAGAAGAAACTCAGATATGAAGCTGAACAGAACAAGGAACAGATATTAAAACTTCAGCGAAGAGTTGCGAAGATGCAAGAGGAGGAATACAACTCTTTTTCGAGTGATGCTGATGCTCAATTGCACCTGAAAAGGCTAAAAGAATTGGAGGATGAAGCTGAAGAGCTGAGGAAGTCTAACTTGTCATTGCGGCTAGAAAATTCTGAACTGTCTCTGAGGTTGGAGTCCACTCAGATCCTTGCAAACTCTGTTCTGGAAGATCCTGAGGTAATTTACTTACTCTATTAATCATATTTCATCATTATTACCTTATTACAATTATTCTGGTAATGCATTTTAAATGTTTGTTATGATGTATTTTGTTGCAGACCGATGCATTGAAAGAAGAGAGTGAGAGATTGAGACAAAGAAACAATAAATTGCAGCAGGAAATTGAGCAACTCAAAGCAGATAGGTGTACTGATATTGAGGAGTTAGTTTATCTTCGATGGGTTAATGCTTGTTTAAGATATGAGCTGCGAAATTATCAGCCTGCAGCTGGTAAAACAGTGGCAAAGGACCTCAGCAAAACATTAAGTCCGAAATCTGAGAAGAAAGCCAAGCAGCTAATATTGGACTATGCAAAAACTGAGGGAGTAGGGGAAAAGACTATCAACCTTATTGATTTTGATTCTGACCAATGGTCATCCTCCCAAGCTTCCTTTACAGACTCCAGTGAGTTAGATGAATCTCCTTTTGATAATTCAGCTGCAGCCAAAACCAGCCTTTCAAAGAAGAAGAAAATTTTCAATAAGCTCAGGAAACTTGTAATGGGGAAAGACAGTAGTCATCATAATAATCATGTTTCATCAACAGATAAAATTGAATCTGCAGAAGAGAGCGATTCAAATGCATTAACAAGAGCTTATGGAGCTGCGGAGAACCATCATAGATATAGAACTCCAACTCTGAATTTATGTAGACATTCTTTGGATTTGCACAAATTAAAAAGTACTCTGAAGAAAGAACAAGGTGTGGACATCGAAAGGGTGCAAAGAAAGAGTGACGGGGGTTCCTCTTATGTGTACAAGAGCTTTGTTTTGGGTGGGGAAGTTGATTTAGATTTTACAGCTAAAGATCGAATTGATAAGCACTCGGATAATTCCACTGATAGATCTGAGTTGGTGAAATATGCAGAAGCTTTGAAGAGGGCTCGTTATGGAACTCACAAGTCACATCGAAGGTCATCATCTTATAGTTCTTTGTGAGTAAGAAGTCTCCATATGTAAAGATTTTTACACTAGTTTATAATTTTGTATATAAAATGGTCAGATTCAATGCCATGTCCCATTTTTCTTTTTCTTTTTTTTCTTTTGTAAGAAACATAGGAGAAAGTTTAGAGAACAAGAAAGCTTGTTCGTATAGTGATTATTGTTTGAGTTACTGGTGCTGTATAATTGTAGGCACTGACAACAAGGTTCTCTTATAGCTTCTTATACTTTGTAGTTATATAATAATCTCATTACAAAAAATTGAGCCCTTGATAAACTCAACATTTTATAATCCCGTATTATTAACTTTCTAGTTCTTATCTTGAGTTATCTGTGTAAACAGTCTTGTCTTGCTATCGTTTGTTTGAAACATCTTTTTGTTTTTTGGTGGAAGACATGCTCAGTTTCAAAGGCTGCTTGGATATTATATGTTTAAATTTTGGTCTCTTTTATTTTTCAACATCAATTCTTTTTTGTTAATTTGATTGTTTTGGAAAAAGGATCCAGAGTAAAAAATCTTTTATAAAACAAGAAATTTTTTTTAGAGAAATAAATAAAATAGACATGAACTCATGAAGTTGGATACAATCGAGAAGTTGCATGGTCTCTAGTACACTTTTACCAAACGACGTATTATTCTCCGAACAAAAAAGCCATTTTAAAAACAACGACATGAGATTTTAGAGAATATTTAACGGATAACCAAAGAAAATTCACGTCCTTAAATTAGTGTGTTTTTTCTGTACCACAAATTATTTTAGTACACAATTTTATATCTATTTAACATATAATAAATTCTTTAACAAACTCTAAATTAAATTAATACATGTAAAATAGGTATAGATGATGTGTCTTGAAACAATTAGTGGGGACAAGAAGGACACACCAATTTAGAGATAGTTTATTTTTTTTGTTACTTATGGAATGGTTTTTGCAACATTTGACCAATTTAAACTAATTTTATAAGTATCATTATTCAAAAGATATTGAGCAATGATCATGTGCCATTCTTTAAAATAAAATTACTTTATCACCTATTAATTTTTTGAGATAATGTATGTAACTATAAAATTTAATTAAAAAGTAGAATGTGGGAGTTGCCCATATTAGAGTAATGTTTGTGGAAAAATGTATTTAATCTTACGTAGTTAAAAGAAAAATAAAAAAAATAATTTTTTAAGATGATTTGTGTAATTTGGTAGGAGATGCTCTTGGGTGTCAATAAAACGACATAGCGTTTGGTTATATGAGAATTGAGAATCTACCAGGACAATGGGCCTGTGGCTATCCAATGCAATTAAAGCCCAACCAACAAACAGTTAACTTTCCCGCTCTTTATTTTTTTTTATTTCTCAGGCAAAGTACCGAATTAAGACGCCGACGTTAAAAACCCAGATTTAATTTGTCGGTATATATACCCTTCGCCTACCTCTCATAAAGGCAAAATTTTATAACGAACCAACATAACATTTCCTCTGAATTTCTCTCTTTCAATCTCTCTCTCTCTCTCTAAACATAACATTCTTTTGAAATCGCAAAAATGGTGGCAGAAGTGGGCGCTCCGTCTAGAACACGACGACCACCGGAAACAACAGTTTTTCCCGTTTCAGAGGCTAATCTTCACAAGAAGTCGTTGTATGTGGGTGACCTGGACCCAACTGCCGAAGAAACTGACCTTATCGAAACGTTTCGTTTCATGGGTCCCCTGGCCTCCGTTCGCCTCTGCCGAGACTTTTTCACCGGGAAATCTCTTTGTTATGCCTACGTCAACTTCTTTTCCCACTCCCATGGTATACACTTTTGTCTTTTGTTTTTTTTATTTCGTTACTTCCTTTTGTATTAGGTTCTTTCTTGATTTTTGTCTTTCGCAATTTTCTTGGTTTCTTTGGTTCATTTCACGAAAAAATGATTCAAATTCGAGCTTTCTTTTGGAAAGTTGTTCTGTGAATGAATTTTTCTTGGCTTCTTTAATTTTTAGTGTTTGCTTAAACTGATCATTTGGGTAATTTGTTCAAATTTACTATATCATGTTTATTTTTCTTCTTCTCTGTTTTGATGTGTCCTTTTTCTTTCTGGTATTACCTATCTTGCTATGTCAACATTCTTTAAGATACATTTCATATCCCACCAAATTGTTTTTGTTCTTCCTTGGTGGTTTGTTTAAGTAATCATTTATAAGTTTCTGTCTATATAACTTTTCTTTATTCGCTTTCTTTGATTTCTCAGCTTCTAAAGCTCTAGATTGTCTGAATCATACTGAACTAAAGGGTAAGCCCATGAGAATAATGTGGTCTCAAAGAAATCCTCTTCCTAGAAAAACTGGTATTGGCAATATCTTTGTGAAGAATCTCGACCGTTCGATTACGAGTGCAGATTTGGAGGAGATGTTTTGCAAATATGGGAATATACAGTCTTGCAAGGTTGCCGAAGCAAATGGCATAAGTAAGGGTTTTGGGTTTGTCCAGTTCGACTCGGAGGACTCTGCAAAAGCTGCTGTTGGTGATCTCCATAGTACAAAGATCGAGGGGAAAAAGTTGTGAGCCCCCTTCTTTGTTTTTCTTTATTATTATTATTATGCTAAATTACTTCAGCTCATCATCATGTTCTGTTTTCTTTGCTATGTACTTTAGATATGTGACAAAATTTGTCAAGAAAAGTGAGAGGACAGCAACCAATGAAGAAGAAACATCATTTACAAATCTGTTTGTGAAAAATATTGATAAAGATATCAGTGTGGATTTTCTTCGAGCCAAGTTCTCACAATTTGGAAAGGTTTCTAATGTAGTCATACTTAAGGATTACGAGGGTAACTCGAGGGGTATGGGTTTTGTAAAATTTGAGTCCCCTGAAGACGCTATGATTGCTGTTGAGAGGTTGAACGGTTCACTGTTAGGTAAAACACGGTGACTTTGTTCATATCATTTTGTAAAGCCATATCAGTATATTTTGTCTGACTTGAAACAATGGATCAGGATCAAGGCACATGTACGTGGAAAGGGCTCGTAAGAAACCTACTATGGCGGGAAACAAAATGCTCAACTCCCAGTTGGAAAAGGCTTCAAATTTGCATGTTACGAACCTAGACATACTTGTTGACGATAACAAACTAAGAAAACATTTCAGTTGTTGCGGAAATATAACATCAGTTCGAGTGATGCGAGATGAGAATGGCGTCAGCAAAGGATTTGGCTTTGTTCGTTTCTCTACTCACGAAGAAGCCAAGAATGCTCTCAAAACACTTGATGGTATACACCAAATAAATCTCATTCCTATCTCCTTACCTCTTTTCTAACTATCTTGTCTAATGCCAGTTTATTTGTACCCAGGAACTGTTTTAGAACAAAAATCTTTGCGTGTGACCTTCGCTTGGCAGAAAGATTATCACCGCAAGGAGTCGCAACTCCACTACCCTCAACAATCTTTGGATATTCCAAACTGGGATAATGCTTCTTGTTCAATCCCTTTTGTCCCATACAACTTCAATCCTTCCCCGTCTTTACATTCTCCACTCCCATACCAGCCATATGAGTATCTCAACATTGGCAATGATGTTGGCCATGTACAGTATCCCTATCTGTTACAGAACTACCTGCAACAATTCTCCACATGTGTAAGGACTTGCTTTATTTAGGAACCTTATATTTATTAAAAAACCATTGATTATTTCTGTAGTTGTCAGCAGGCTATATGCTTAAAAAACAATTTTGTAATGACAGGTTCCAACAAGGCAAATGCAGCAGCCGCGCCACCAGAATTTCCGACCCAGTGTATGTTGATTTTTCTTTCCTTTCCAAGTAAAGTAAAAGGGATATAAGAGCTAGCACAGATATGATTGCTTCACAACTCAATTGTTTTTTTTTTTTTTTTTTTTCATTAGTGTTCAAATTGAGTTGATTGTTTGCTCACATTCAATATTCCATTTTTATTGTAGCAGTCTTGTGTTCTCACCGACATCTGAGCTATGGGAGTCAAGGGGATAAGAAAGGTAGCCGAACATACATGGATGCAAGAACGTTAAGGATCATATAGTATAGAATCTTCATGGATCTTTTACATCTCATTGTATAGGAATATTAAGTACTCATGTTTTCTGAAATTGATTTTAAAACATTTCTTTGTTTTTGTAACTAGTTCTTTGAACATCTCATGTTTGATTGCCAATAAATCTCTTCTTTCTTTCTGTTGAACATTTTTTTTCTTAAAGTGCTCTCATTCTCGTTTCCCATTCACAAGCAATAAGCAACCATTCATACCAGTTTCATCATAGCATAACAAAAATAAAATTAAAGGACATAGATACTTTCAACCACTAGATCTTCTCAATAAATTCGTCTGTCACACATAACATAATAGTATTATTAAGACAGTTGGCTAAGTACTATCAATTCTTCTTTTATATAGATTTCAGTAGAAACGAGTTAGACATCCTCATCAGATGATGGATAGGCCTTGGTTTATCATCTCGTCAGCAATAACTTTGTTGGCAGCTTCAGATGTATGGGCACTGTCGAAAAATACGTACTGAGTAGCATTTGAACATGTTCCTAATGAGTGAGAATTGCACAAAGCTGTGGTTAGTTCTACAGTCCCTGTTCCACAGCAGCCTCTTCCTGCTTCCGCAAAGCCTATAACAAGAAATTCAAAACATACATTAAATTTAACTATATTACTAAATCATAATTGTATGCAGTGTGGGGAAAAAGAAGAAAGAAAAGAGAGGGTATGAATTTATTACCGTACATAGAAGGGGAATTAACAAGATCATAAACAGGCTTGTAAATGTCAAAGATAACAAGTCTAAGATCAGGGCATTTCTTTTTGAGACTGGTAGCAGCATTGTTCAACATCTTATTAAATCCTTGGGCGTCTGTGTTCAGCTGAGACACACACCCACTTTCATGAGTTCCAGCTAAGGTCCTTTCTAATGGAATACAACCCAATGGAGGGAGTGATGTCACTCCAATCTTTCTTGCCCCCAAGTCGTACAAGTTCTGTTTTTGTAGTAAGATAGAAACTATTATTGTAAAATTTTAAGAGTTCAAATATGGTCAAAACTATATGATCATAAAAAGTGCAGTTTTAATGTATCAGTCAACGAAATTATACATTACCTCAGTAAAATTTTTCATTAAACTAATGAGCATGGAACTGTACTGCTCAACAGTGTAGGTTTTTCTGAGGTAAGAATTAGTGTAGTAGTTCTGTATAAAGTCGGTAGTGCCAGTGGTCAGTACATAAAGAGCGTCCTTCATAATGGATTTAGCTTTACTCTGGCCAGCTACTTCAGCCAGCTTTGATTGGTATTCCTTGTAATACTTCAATTGCTGGGACAAAGGGATTGCGTGCTGTAGAAAAGGGTTTCGGTATTGACCAATTAAGTTAGATAAACAGAACTAGTTAGTTAATGCATAAAAATATAGCATAAGAAGTGTTACATTTTGAGTTGCAGTTTTGTCATAGTAACCAGAACCAGCTGAAGCAAAGTTGGCTCCAATAAGAAGTGTTTTCCCTGATGCTTCTGGGCTAAGATATGCAGGTGCGTAAGACTTGAAACCTAAAGTCCCAGCTGCACAATATCCAATTTAAGTCTGCTCATGAATATAACAAAAAAAACACAAGCATGCATGCATGCATACAAGCCTACAACATAATCTAGTATTTGTTGTTGTTGGGTTTTAAGTAATTAATACTTACCAACGAAGTCAGTGGCTAATTTGCCATTGCAAAATCTTCCGGTAGGTTGGTGATTAACGAAGTCCCTTCCATAAGGAGGTTTGTCAGCCCTGAAAAGAGTGGAGAGATAGTTGTTGTTGCCCACATCGACTATGGAGTCACCAAAAGTAATGATCGCTGGAACAATAGTGTCCTGTGCATTCCCAATATATAAAAATAATAATCCACATACACACATTACCAAATTCAAAACCATGTTAGCTCCTTCTTCTTCTTTTTGTAACACTCCCTATATGATTAAGACACTATTGTTATGCAAGTTTCGTAAAAGTGAATTTTTCACAATACATGCAGTAACAGCTAATACTGATTGTTAAATATAAGTTACAATTCTGTTAAACTGGTCCATATATATATGTATATTATTCAAGTAAAAAGTGAACTTAGAGAAGCGGCTAATTAAGGAGGGTCGGCGGGAGTTGTGTTTGATCATTAAATGACTCTTTTAATGGCTTTCTCTAGCTACCACTAGCTAAAAAAGTGTAACTAACTCTCAAACAAATTGTATATGATGTTGTGTTCATTTTTTCGTGCCTGAGTGACCACTTTCCTCTCTTTTTTTTTTTATTTATTTTTTTTATATTTTTCCTCATTCATTCATTACTATTTTGCCTAACGATAAGAATTTATAAATAATTCACAATGAATAAAGATTCCGACACACCCAAATTACATACTTAATACACAACCACATAATTAAGTGATAGAGTTCTTATCTAAAAATATAAATAATTAATAATAATAGACATTATTGTTTGAAATAAGTGTGTGCAAATGTGCAATTTAATATGCATTTAGCATTACACATTAACAATTCGGCCACAATTAGCCAGTAATTATATATATTAACTCTCATAAAGGTATTTAGAATTGAAAAGTGTAATTAAAGCATATCAATTATTATTAATTATCCCGTATTAAGTTAACTTTTTAAACATACCTAAATATTTAATTAAGGTAAATAGTGAGATAAATATACTTAAAATTTGAGTGTAAGTCATATAAATTTAATATTTTTTTTTAGTATTATACTTACTCAATGTTAATATTTTAAACATGACACATTTAAAATCCATATTTTAAAGTATTAGGTCTTAACGGAAAAATGTAATATGAGTTACATTTATATATATTTTTTAATAAATTTAAAATGGAATATGTATTGATGAAACTAAATACAAAAATTATAATTTTACAAAACATTAAATACTATTAAAAAATTATTAAATTTATGTGCAAATACAAAACTTTTGATATTATATGTTGCAATTATTTCTATTAAGAGCACTCTCAATAGAGTTAAAATAGCTCAATCTTTAAATTACAGAGAAAAAATTATAAAATTGAGCTTCCAAGAAGTGAGGTAAACCTTAGCTATTTTCATATTTGTTAGCTCAATGAATAGTACTTAGCTAAATGTAGAGATAACTTCATTGAGCTAAACATATTTTAACATTATTTTCTTTTAACTTTATTATATGTGTGTAATATCAAATAAATTATTAATATAAAATGAATAATATATAGTAGAGTTTTGGTAATATATTTTAAAGAATAGAGTAAAGAAACTGTTAGGAGTTCTCTAATAATAATATATTTGACTTAATCTCTAACTGGAAAATCTTTCTACACGTACATGAAAAATGTTTATGCATGCAACAAATATTGTTTTTTTTTTTTTTGTTTAATGCAGCAAATATTGTAAGTTTAACCATTTTAATCATTTGCGTTTAACTTAATGAAGAAACTAACAAAATGTTCAACTCAACAAATCTTAAAGTAGTGGAGCTTTAAATAATCGTCCGGTTATAGATAATTTTGATTTTTGTTTCTCTATTTTCAAGTAGGCTAACTATAAAGGATTATTATTAATTTTGAAATACAAGAATGATGTGCGACTAGAGATATACAGTACTAAGTAAATCTAATTTTTACTTGTCAACGGTGTATCACATTATTTATTTAATTTAAAAAGATCGAAGATTCATTTGATCAAAAAAAATCAATGTTACAAGACATAATTGACGTTAAATATGATTGGGATTGGGTGCTTTTATACGATGTATTCCAAAAATAAGTACATTGATGCACTTATATTCCTATTTTTAATATTTAAATAATTTAATTTTTATTTATTTAATAAATTATATAATTAGTTTTGAAAAATTTAAAATATTTTACAATATAATAAATAAAATTTAAATAAAAAATTTATTTCACCCGCGTATAAAATAAAATAGATATTTCACATACGTGTAAAACAAAATAGACACTTCACACACGTATAAAACAAAACAAGCACACGCGCAATATAGACTGTATAAATCTTATTTTCGATACATTAAATTATTTTGAATTTTTAAAAAATTTGTAAAATGATTTAAATAAATATGTTGTACATCCTCATATAAAAAAAAAATATTAAAACAATCATTACTTAAACAGTTACTAATTTGTTCAAGAACATAATTTTTTCTAAAAAAAATTATTTTATGAAAAAATAAAAAAAATATGAAAGAAGAATATAACATAAATAATTGCATAATTAGTTATTCCTTTGGTTACTGTTTTTCGCATATTTTTTAGAAAATTTCTCATAATATATATTAAATATATTTCTTTTATAAGAAGTATAAAAAGTGTTATTAGTAAACTTTGCAAAAAAAATAAAATAAAAATAAATTAATAAAAAAGAAAATTTCCCTAATAAGAAAAGCCATTTTTTTTTTAAATAGCCAAACCAATCAATTCTATTCTAATAAAAATGTCCAATAAAAAAAGGGTAAGACTTAAAAAAAATAATTTTACCTAATATGGGATTTTAAAAGATTTTTAATTAAATATGATCTATTTAACTTTGTTCATTTTTTTATAGTTTTTTTTTAGCTTTTTTTTTTTTTAAAAAAAAAGAGTTTTTTTATGGACTTACGATTTGCCATACTATTGTAATTGTGTTTGTAAATTCCATTTAATTTTTTGAAGCATTTTTTCGTACTTGAAGCATAAAATCAAATCTATCGAATACCAAAAACTATTTTTTGATCATAGAAAACCGATTTTTTTTTCTTCATAAAAACTGATTTTAATTATATAGAAATAAAATTTATCTATAAATTTTTAAAAAATTTAATTTATTATCTAAGAAGATTCATCGCATATTTTTCTGACCACTAGGTAGGAGTTACGTGCCGAGGCACGTAAATATTAGTTTTAGGTAAAGTTTAAGTTTTTTTATTTATTTTTTTTATTTAGATTGTATGTGAAGGTATGATCATACGAATGATTCGTTTTATTAAAGTAATATTTGTGGTATTATAATTGGTTATTCAAATAAATTTGGGTATATATAAGTCATAACTAAATAATACTTAATATTTACTTATAGAAAATTTGGAGGAACAAGTCATAAGTTTTACAGATTTTAAAGCAAATATTATGTAACATAAATTAAAGTGAATGTGCGATCTTAAAATAGAAGAAAAAAAAAAGTCTTAATATATGGAATATTATTAGAAAAACTAAAAAGAGTATAGTGAAACTTCTACCTAATCTTCCATTGGTTCAGCTGCTTGAATGATGAATTTATTGTACTTTATACTCATTGTTATAAACAATTCTGAAACTCAGAAGAAAAAAATTGATCACCTAATCTCCATACTCTTACTACTAAAACAGATGATCAATACAGTTAATTAGCTGAATTAGAGAGTAAGCTATTGCTTCTTTCCTCTAAGTACTAATTACATGAAAATTAATCAATTTTAAATGATAGAATAACAAACAGCATGCAGCACACTAATTTTTTCACACAACCAACAAAGGCCTTTACCGATCATGAAAAGAAGAGTAAAATAAACTAATTGTTTCTAATGAGGCAGCAACAATGTTTGAATAAGACATGGCCCATAAAACTCAGCAGATAAAACAATTTCCCATTACAAATCTTATTACATTCAGATATCAGAATATTTATTCTAAAAAAGGACTCCGCTTCCAAGGTGTTAGTTACAAGAATGATACTTAATGTGGTAAACTTACACATTAATAGCATCTTGCTTCTCTGCATCCATGTATGCATTACTGTAATAACGTTGAAGAGTTCTGAAGAATTCCTGAGACTGAGTTGCCGCTTTCCATTGCCCCCTTCTCTGAGAAAATATCTGTTCGACATCACAGTTCAGAAAAATGTAAGCAAATTGAGCACAAGGGCTAATAAGGTACCATATCAGATACTACAGAAAACAAAACATACAAGTAAAAGCAAAATAAATGAAAACATTCCTGCTGAGCCACAATATTGGTGTGCCAAGGTGTCCCCCATTCTCTCATAAAAACTCATCAGGTCCTCAGCCAAAGGATCATTAAGGTGGAACATTATATTGTTGTTTGAAACAATACGTAATACTAAATGAAAAGATAAAACATACGTAATACTAAATGTTCTGCTGCCAGATCTAGGTATTTAATATCAAATAGAATATAGATTATCTGAGAGAAAGATAACAGAGAAAAATATCACCAATCAGACTAATTGGAAAGAGAAAAAAAATCATGAATTAGTTTACATGCTGGTTAAACAAGAACAGTGAGAATGAATGCCACATGACGAACTAAAGATTTACAACATGTGCTTGTTTTGCTCGTATCATCAACATCTCTGTTGCTCGTAAATATTTCTAGTCAAATCATACCACATAAAAGTTATTTAATAAGTAAAATACTGCCACACTCCAGCTATAGTAACTTACCTAATCTAAAAGCCCCTCATATGTTAATTGAGAGTACATAGGAGTTACCATGTCCACCTGCAGCAAATGAATAGCCAATTGAAGCAACACTACCAATCATTGTCACACATTGATATAATAAGCAACCATTGCAGTAGCATCTCTCTAAACTAAAACTTCTTTAGTGATGAATAGGGTACAATAATCAAGAATTATTTATTTCATGCAACATTCTGTTCTCACTCCTTACCAAAGCTGAAACAAAATCAAATCTAGTACTTAGACAAACAAAGAAAAGTAAACAGAAAATATCATGCTTAAATGCAGTTACTTCAAATAATACAAGATAGCAACAACCATTTCTTTTTTGTGAAAAGAAATTTTTTAATAGTTATTTGGTGTTCTAGATAGATCACACAGCAGCCGAAATGCCAGATCAGTTTCTTATTTTTTCCAATTTCATTATCAGTACTTCTAGTTTTCCATAATCAACTAAAATCAATCAGAATACTACGATCTGTCCACAAAAGCAAATCTCCCAAACACAAAACCTGTCAATAGAAAATCGAAAAATAAGAAAAGAAATCCATACCCGTCTTAAGAATCAAAGCAAAATATGAGTTCCTCCTCTTCTCGAAGGCTTTGAGACTAAGATAACCAACGAGAATGAGCAGAAATCCACTGCCCACACCTCCACCTAAAGAAATATAATGGTGAACCTTGGAGGATTATCGCAGAGATTTGGGGAAGAAATCTTCGATAGTGTTGCGACAAACAGAGAAAAGAGTAATGTAGTACACAGTAATAAAATAGAAAATAATAATTTGAAATGTTCGTATAGACAAACAAGGATAAATACCAAGCTTTGGTCTTCAAATAAGAGCTTTGCTAAAGAAGAAGGATGGCCAAGTGTAGAACATTAGGAGGTTAAGCCTGGAGGAATGTTAGTCTAGTATTTAATAGTCTCCAGTTGCAGATATTCATTATCTAAAGAGCCTCACAATTGGGAAACTGAGTTAAATGACTAACCGATGATATCTGCGAGAAAGGAACAAAACCTCTTAAGCCTTCGACCACAGCCACAACTCCACCTTTGTTTGCTCCAACAACCTGAGTACATTATTTTCAACAACATTTCTGAATTAAAAAACAGTACAATAAAACAATCTTATGATCACTTCTTTAGCATTGTTTACATTATCAACTCTTTATAACACCAAGAATGACATTGTTGATACCTATAATAAACTAACCAACTTGCCTGAAATTATAGCACTTACTTACCTTACCCTTAACAACAACATCCTCTGCTTGGAGCTGTCTACACCTTTCCCATGCGAGATCATACTACATAGCCTTCAAGCTCAAGATTATGCTATCATCTACTTCATTCTCACCAATAATTACAAAATCCATTTTCAAACCAGAAACTATCCCTGCTTCTTCTACATGCTTTAGCCTGTGGATTGAAGCTTCTTGAAGAGGTAAGTGTGTTGAAGATTTTGCAGTAATATTAACCAATGCTCCACCATTATCAGTACAGAAAACAGTTCCCCTCACCTAAATCATAAATCATTTTTACGTATGGAAATAATTGCAAATTTGCTCCTTCAGTTGCAATTTTTGTTCGTTTTATACAATCAGTTTCATGATGTAAAACTAGTCAAGAGCAAAAAATAATTAGATAGATAATACTCTTAACACTTGTCCATAATTTAAGTCTTAAGTTGGCTTAAATTAGTTAAATAGTTCCTAACACTAAAATTATAAGCATAGCTTGGTGGCCACATTCAGTTGGGTATTCAAGCTCATACCCATTTTGTCCATAATTCAGGTTGAATTAAATAAAATATATAAACAAGAATTATGATTAACACCCAGAGAGAGAGAGAGAGAGAGAGAGAGAGAGAGAGAGAGAGAGAGAGAGAGAGAGAGAGAGAGAGAGAGAGAGAGAGAGGGGTATACCTTAGTCCCAATTTCAGAATTGAAGTCGTACTTTTCGATAGCAGAGTGAAAATCATCGACGATAAAAGTGACTCTGCTTGACCAAGCCGCAGGCAGCCATGGCTCCATATCTGAAACAACAAGAGCAAAAAGAGCACTCTGCTTCTCAAATGCTGTATCATCCTGAAGATAAACCAAATCATACAAATAAATATAAACCCACCTCTTTCATCAGATTACATGGCATATGCCCTAAGACAATTAAATTTCTAAACATAAAAAGGGTAAAAACTTTACACCCAACATGAATTTGAATATGAATTTTTCCCATGATTACCTCGTAAAAATTCGTCTGAATAAGAGGACGACCCAATCGTTTAGCGATCTCCTTCTTGTGCTCCAAAGCTTTCTTTTCTGAGGTCGCATTCTGCATTCTGTTCTCCGATTGAGGTGATGATGTTCTGAGGTGATGATGTACCAGCAGTTAACCGAACCATGCTTGCGGCGATGGTGAGAAGACGAAGGAGTGAGAGAACGAATGAGTTAGTCGGTCGAGACTGGTTGACGACTGAGAGATAGACTAAATGGAGATAGCTAATCATCATCGTTGTCCCGTAAATAATCGCAATAGGATTTTGTTAAATACGAAAGAGGAATCGCAGAATTTATTTTGGTTTTTTCCGTTAAAGTTAACAGAATATTCTTTTATTTTTAAGGTATATTCTGTTAAACCAAGAAATGCCGTTACACTTTTAATATATAAAAATATATTTTTTAAATATCATAAAGTAGTAAAAAAGTTAAGAAGCCTGTTGGGCCGGTGAGCTGTGGGCAACAGCCCCACCCACTGATGAGCCTATGTTGAAAGTTGGTTATACAATAGTTTTGTTTTAAAAAAATGAACATATTCTTTCTCTTGAATATCATTTGTTTTTGTTGATCTTACAACGGTTCCAAATTTTTTGTTTATCACTAAAGAAAAAGTATTGGCAAGATTGTGTATCGGAATCCACTACACAACATTCCTTCCGAGTTTATGAGACGAAAACATTTGAAGGCAAGTAACAATTTCCTCTCCTTATTGTTTTTTGAGAAAATATGAACCATCTTTCCATTTTTTGAGTTCTTGAACATGATTATGAATCTTACTCTCCCTTCATTATTCTTAATCTTATTACTCTCCTTCATTATTCCAAACAAAGGAGTTTTGGAATAAAAGGAAAAAAAAAAAACGGTGTGTTTGTTTTCATCCAATTTTTCATTTCATAGTATGAGTATGCATATATTTGTCTCCCACGCATTTGATTACTTAGCGTTAATAAAACCACTTGGGCCACTTTCAGTGGCCATAAAGTAATATTTGGAGCGTAGTGCCCTGGGTTCGAGTCCTGCGTAAAACGTGATGTAATATATAAACGCTTGAATCAAAAAAAAAAAAAAAAAAAAAAAAAAAAAGCGTTAATAAAAATAAAAATAAAAAAAATCAAAGAAAGTAGAAAAATTCAGGAGAAACTTCAACAAGATGAGTGTTTTTTTTTCTTTTTTTTTTTTTTAACATTGATAATTTGATTATAATCAAAATGTCATTCATCCCTTCTCTCTCTCTCAAAAAAAAAAAAAAAAAAATGTCATTCATCCCTAAAAATCTAAATGTATCTAAAAATAAAGCCAACAAACTAAGAGTTTGTTTGGTTGTGTTTTCAGTTTTTAAAATTGTATTTTAAAAGTGAGAATAGAAATTCGAGTTTTGTCATTTTAAAAATTTAATGGTGTTTGGTACAAGTTTTTTAAAACTATTTTTAATTTTTTCTTACTAAAAAAAATCAATATTTCAACACCATACCAAAATATGAACTCATTCGGGTTCAGGTTTAGGATCCCAGTATGTGAGAAAAATATAAAATATAACATGTTAGACAAAAAAAAAATAGTTTTTGAAAATTAAAAAACAAAATTTTGATGTTTTCTATTTTTTAATTAAAATCTGTTTTTAAATTTTTTTACCAAACAACCACTATTAGTTTTTAAAAACTGTTTTCTATTTTTAAAAACGGTTTCAATTTTTAAATTATGAAGCCAAACAACCCCTAAATATCTCTCTTATAAAAATCAAACATCGGCAAAATTGCATCATTCTAAAAAAGTGTTTTTATTTTCTTTTCATTTTGCCTTTGGTAATTACTCTCTCTTATAATATTAAATAGTTATTCACATCTTTTAATTTTCTTTTAAAGCAATAATCAATATTTTTGATAATTAAATAATGTCATATAGGAATCCGAAAGAAGGGAGCACACAAATGTCACGAAAGAGCCTTGCACTTTCAAAGGGGCTGTTTGGTATGCGGTAATGGGAATCTGAAAGTTTCCGATGTTTGTTTAGATTTTTAATATTTTAATGTTGGCTAAGTAAAAATGGTAGACTTAAATTTGGCTAACAAAGAAAATTCAATGAAAATGTGATTTTTATTTTCTAATGCTACTGGCAAACATAAACTTTTTGCATTTTAAAATTATTATTTTTTATATATAAATACTAATATATATATAAATATTTAAAATATAAAATATTTTCCTTATTTCTTTTATATATTTTATTTTATAAAATATATTATCAATTTGTATATAAATTTACTCTTTATAATTATTTATTATTGTTAATTTTTTTTACAAAATTATATAAAAAAAATAATAAATAAAAATTATTTTGAACACTTAGAAAGAAAAAAATATATTGAATTATTAGTATTTTATAAAAAAATAATTATTATTGTAAAAAAAAATTATCACATTTCATTGTCAACCACGGTAATGTTTCGTTCCTAAGTTTATCATTCATTCCCTTCCTCATTCTCCTAGCAATATAAAACCTATTTCCATGAAATGAAACCTGCCTACCAAACGATTCCAACACGTTGTGTGTCTGTGGATGTGGTGAAGCAAAAGTGATAGGTATTTATACTTCTTTACTAAAGAAATTGGTTCAAGAAGATAATAAGAATCAAATGATTATTTTTGGTGGTCCTTTTCACATTTAGTTATATATATATATTTTTTTTTTTTGGGGAAAACATAAAATTGATTTTACATTTTGCAGTCCTTTCCTCAGTATTGGTTGATTTTATATATGAGAGCATTCAACAATGGTAATGTTGTCAATTTGACCATTTCTATATTGAGCACTCATTCATACATATCATCTAGCCACCTTTTGGCTTTTGAGTGTCTTTGATAAGTTTGGATACCATAGGCCTCACCATTTTCTTTGTTTTCTTTGATTATTGTTTCCTTTTTCATGTAAGTGTGTGTAATGTTATATACATATACACACTTATATAGGTTAACCATTTCTTATTCTTCTGTATTGATGATCCTATATATGATTATCTGTTAGGACTTAGTGAAACTCATTAGAGTCTTCTGTTCTTTAATTGCTCACAAATAACAAAGCACCTTGCCAAACTAACATCTGGTTCCTACAAATTAACTTTAAGAAAAAATGCTCACACATCAGCATATATAAAGCTATATACAAATGAGGGCTCATATTATAGTTTATACAAGTGAAAATTACATGAAATATGGGATTTTGTAAAAAAGTTACAAAAATATGGCATTTATAGGTTTGCCACTCTTCTATGGCATTTTTTCACATTTAAGATTTTCTATGGTATTTGATATGCCATAGTTTTGTAAACCTATTATCCAAACCCATATTTCATGTTTTGTTTCTAACTTAATTAGTTTTATTTTTTTTTTAATTTATTTTACATTTACATTTTAGGGTTTCTTTCTATTTGGAAAATTTACACCAAATACTAACTTTTTTTTTTCAAACATTACATTTATAATTAGACAAAGAAAGTTTTACATTTATACTTTTGTTAATTTTTTTTTCTTTTTTACTGTTTTTTACTTATTAAAGCTTTAAAAAACTTTTTTTTTGTCTTTTTTTATATATTTTTTTAGTCAATTTTGGCTCTCTTTTTTCTTTCATTTTTTAAGTCTGATTTTTTTTTTCTTTCTTTCTCTTCTCTATCTCTAATTTTTTTTTTTTTCTAATTTCTCTTTAAGTCTCTCTTTTTTTTTTCAATTTTTTTTCTTAAACTATTTTTTTTTTCTCTTTGTATATATATAAATATATATAATAAGTGTACATTTTTGTATCTCATTTTTTACAGAAATTAAACTTGTTTTTTTTTTGTTAAAAACTAATCATTTTATTAAAAACACCAGAAAAAAAAAAACCAGTTTCATCAACATCATCATAAAAAAAATAATATAAAAAATCATAATCTAAAAAGAATACAAACTTTAAAAACTAGTTTCATCAACATTGAAAGAAACTAACAATTTCATTAAAAGAATAAAAAAAAATAGTTTCATCAACAAGATAATGAAAAAAAATTACAATCTAAAAACGATACTAACTTTAAAAACCAGTTTCATCAATATTAAAAGAAACTAATTATTTCATTAAAAGAGGCAAAAAAAAAAAATAGTTTCATCAATAACATAATGAAAATTACACAATGACTAATAATTAAACTTTTACAAACGATACTAAATTTAAAAATCAATTTTGAACATATAAATTTTATATCAATACTTAATAAAAAAACTTCTAACTTCATTCTTTATGTTGGCATTTAATTTTTATTTGCTTGCTCAAAAAATAGAATTGATTAAAACATACATTATGTAGCAAATATAACAATGAGAAAAAGAAATTAAAATCAAAGAGAAAAAAAGAAACAAAGAAAATTAAAAAGACAAAAATACAATAAAAACCATAAAAGAATAACAAAAAAATAAAAACAATGGAATGTGAGAAACCAGTTAGTAGAACAACCAAAATAAAAACTAACAAATAAAAACTAGTTTCTTGAAATAATAAAATAAAAAATTAAAACTTAAAACTCAATTATGAACAACAATAAAAAAACCAGTTATAAAAACTAGTTACTTAAAAAAAACCAGTTATGAAAATAATAAAATAATATGTGTGTCAGAAACTGATTATTTAAAATAAAATAAATAAAAAGTGTTGTTCAAATATCATACAATAATAAAACTGGTTTTATACAAACTAAAAAAAATACAATAATATCATAAAAATGGAGCAACCCTATTACAGAACAGTTAAAACCTATGAAACCAGTTTTGACGCTATAAAAAATCATAACAAAATATAAATGTTAATTATAAAGTTAACTGAAACCAGTTTCATCAAACAATCAAATAAAAAAAATACACACACACACAAAAATATCATAAAAATGGAGCAACCCTATTACAGAACAGTTAAAACCTGTGAAACCAGTTTTGACGCTATAAAAAATCATAACAAAATATAAATGTTAATTATAAAGTTAACTGAAACCAGTTTCATCAAACAATCAAATAAAAAAAATACACACACACAAAAATACAGAAAAAAAAAAATAAAACCTAATCTCAAATATAATCAAAACAACACACCATGCATACCAATATTAAAAACAAAAAATAAGTGTAAGTTTCGAACCTAGAAACAAAATAAAAAAAAAAGTAACTTAAAATAAAAAATTTGAAATAACATAATAAAACTATTTTTTTATTCTTTTAAATTGTTAGTTTCTTTTAATGTTGATGAAACTAATTTTTAAAGTTTGTATTATTTTTAGATTATTTTTTTATATTGTTTTTTTTTTCAGGATGATGTTGATGAAACTGGTTTTTTTTTTTCCTGATACTTTTAATGAAATAATTAGTTTTTAACAAAGAAAAAAGGAAAAAAAAAAAAACAAACAGTAGTTTAAATAAAAAAAACAAGTTTAATTTCTGTAAAAAAAAACACATCTAGTCATTTTTTATTTATTTTAGTGTTTTATTTAAAAAAAATAAGAAAAAAAATAAAAAGAAACACAAATTTAAAGTTTTTTATGGCATTCCTCATGATCTTTTTCCATATTTGTAAGTTTTTCTAAAAAAATGCCATATTTAAGGCAATTAAGTTTTTATGCCATATATATCAAAACATATCTTCATTTTCCCATATTTTTGTAAATAGCCCTTTATACAAGTGGTAACTCCCTCCAGTTTTTCCTTGATCTGTTTAAAATTTATTGGGCCATACAAATATTTTTGAACCCTTATATGAAAAATGTGGTATTTTTCAAAATCAGTTAAAAAGTGTGTAAGTTTAAAAAGAGTAATATTTTTTTTGAACCTATAAATTAGGTGGGTCTTAATTACTGGCTTAACCCGCATATATCCGGGTCGGGGCCTGCATGTAAAGTTAATCATTCTCCTATTTTGTAAATACTTTGGACCCTACTAGATTCCCTAATTCTAGATATTTATATAGATATTGAGCACCCTAGCATTTCTCTAATTCTATGCTCTATAATTACTTGATGCCATACCAAATAGATCTCATTCTATCTCCTTATCTCTGTTGTAACTGTATGGCTAAATCCAGTTGTTTACATTACCTATTTTGTAGGATTTTAAGTACTCATGTATGATTGCCAATGGATCTCTCCTGTCTGTTGACTCCCATTTTCATTCTCATTCCCATTCTACTAGCAATAATATTTAACCATTCATCATAGCATAACAAAAGTGAAACTCAATATAGATTCTTTCAACCACTAGATATTCTTAATAATTCTGGTCCTTACAATCTTACATATTAAAAAAAAATGAAAATAACACTGCACTCGGAAGTAGAAACACAAGAAATTTGTCTGGTACATGTAACATAAAATACTATCAAATCTTCTTATATAATGTATAGATTCAGTAAAAGTGAGTACACACACAATCCTCATCAGATGAGGGATAGACCTTGACCTATCAACTCATCAGCAAGAATTCTGTTAGCAGCTTCAGATGGATGGACACTGTCAAAAAATACATACTGAGTAGCATTTGAACAAGTTCCTACTGAGTGAGGATTGCACAAAGCTGAGGTTGTCTCTAGAGTCCCAGTTCCACAGCAGCCTCTTGCTGCTTCAGCAAAGCCTATAACAACAAATTCAAAACAGAGACATTAAATTATTGTATGCACTCGCAGTATGGGAAAAATGGAAAGAAGAAAGGGTTTGAGAGTGTGAGTACCATATTGAGAAGGAGATTTAACAACATCAAAAAGAGGCTTGTAAATGTCAAAGATAACAAGTCTAAGATCAGGGTATTGCTTTTGGAGACTGGTAGCAGCAGCATTCAACTTCTTATTAAATGCTTGAGCATCTGTGTTGAACTTAGAGACACACCCATTTTCATGATATCCAAATAAGGTTCTTGCTAATGGAAGACAACCCAATGGAGGGAGTGAAGTCACTCCAATTTTCCTTGCCCCCAAACCATACAAGCCCTGTTTTTGCAATAAGTGTTATTTTAAACTATATAGCATAAACAGGTTCAGTTTTAAGTATTACTTAAAGTACTTATATATTACCTTAGTGAAGGTGTTGAATGAACTTAGGAGCATGGAACTGTATTGTTCAACAGTGTAGGCTCTGTTGACTAAAGGATTGATGTAGTAGTTTTGGACAAAGTCGCCACTGCCAGCGCTCACTACATAAAGAGCGTCCTTAATTATGGATTTAGCTTTACTCTGCCCAGCCACTTTAGCCAGCTTTGTTTGGTATTCTTGAAAGTACTTCAATTGCTGGGACAATGGGATTGCGTGCTGTAAAAAAAGGTTCAGGTATTAATCAATCAAGTTAGATAAAGAGAGCTAATTAATGCTTAACAAATAATTAATGATTTTAAGTCTAATTAATTAGAAGTTTAGCCACATTAAATATAAAGGTAGACACTTTTAAGGCTTGTATTAGTATAAAAATATAGATCTTATTACTTACATTTAGACTTGCAGCATTCTCATCATAACCAGATGCAGCTGAAGCAAAGTTGGCTCCAATGAGAAGGTTTTTCCCTGATGCTTCTGGGCTAAGATATGCCGCTGGGTAAGTCTTGAAGCCTAAAGTCTCAGCTGCACAAACAAATTTTAAACTATTTAGTGTCAGATCGAGTTAAACAAAAACATCATGATATCTTTTTTGTTTGTTTTTCTTTCTTTATTGGGTTTAGAGTACTACTTACCAGTGAGGTCAGTGGCTAGTTTTCCATTGCAAAATCTTCCTGTGGGTTGGTGATTAGCGAAGTCCCTTCCATAAGGAGGATAATTAGCCTTAAAAAGAGTGGAGAGATAGTTGTTGTTGCCCACATCAACTACAGAGTCACCAAAAGTAATGACCGCTGGAACAAGAGTGTCCTGAGCATTCCCACCATATAAAAATAGTAATACACATACACACACCAAGTTCAAAACCATGCTAGCTCCTCCTCTGTTATGCATTTCTATCTTCTTCTTCTTCTTCTTTAACAGTGGTATGGCAGTAGAGACTTAGCAAAGACAAAGTCCATATATATATTCAAGTAGAAAACGACCTTAGAGAAGCGGCTATTGAAGAAGGAAGGTGGGGGTTGTGTTTGGTCATTAAATGATTGCCTTAAAAGTTTTCTGTACCTAGCTGCTATAGCACCATTTAAACCTCACAATTTAACTTTATAATTTTATAAAAAGTAGTGTAACTTAACTCTCCAACAGATTATATATTGTGTGTTCATTGTTTCATTTTTTTGGGGTCCTTTTTTCTATAGTGACTATTTTGATTTTCTTTTTTCTTTTTCTTTTTACTCATGATTTTGAAAGATACAACCACAATAATATATGGTCTCTCTTCATTCAATATAAGTTGGCATGGTAGTTGAGATGAATTATATATAAAAATTATAGATAACACTACAATAGCAGCTGTCACTGTGAGTTTAAGCTCTCCAATGGAGAAAAGTTGCACATGTGATGGATTTATTTTGGTGGTTGAGAAATTTAAGGGAAAACAGCAACATGATCTGCTGACTTATGTTTCAACTAATATTGAACTATACTGTAGCTTTGGAAATAAATACCTGTCACACACAGAGAGAGATTATTGTATAACATTCAATACATATTAAATTATGAAACATTTTGGGGTTGAGATATTCATGAACATATATTCACCACCATGGCATGCACCATCTATATTTTCTTTCTCACCAGACAACTACATTTATAAATCGATGTGGAGTAAAGGAAAGAGATGATGTAATATATATGTGTGTGTCCCCATAGATATAAATTAATAATGTAATTAAGTAACTATATGAGTTGATAGATGAGATAATGGATTCTACAGGCTATATATCTTAAATTTGAAGAACATGCAACAGCAATTGCTATCATACACGTACTTACTGATATAGATTGAACCACTTAGCTGTGCCCGGGATAGTTCTCAAATAAGCTGATCTTGTATTCGAACACTTTTTTTATTTATTAAGAATTTGCATGCATATAAATATATGTGTGATTGATATATAATACAATAAATATTTAGTAAAAAAAATTAGCTATAACCAAATAATCTTGCAAGTTCTAGTCTATATTGCTGCAATTGTTTTATAATTTTTTTTTTGAGAGATGTTTTATAATTAATTAATTACCTACTAGCTAGCTAAAAATATATATAGAGTACACCTTTTATAGTTTACTTGAAAATAAAGTTCAACAATTAGTTACCATGTATAAAAAAAAAACAATCACACACGTATATACAAAAGAATAATCACAAGTGTAATAAAATATTTAAATTTATTATTTTTGGCATATAAATTATTTAAAACTCTCTAAAAATTTACTGTAAATTATGTGTTAAATAATTACAACATATATAATAATAATAAAAAATTTCTTGAATACCAAAAAAGTAATTAATGTACCGATTGGAACCACGCTGTTTAAGAGGGTATTGTATAAAGTTATATGTGTGGTTAATAAATTAAGGAATAGTTTTTTCTTCTTCAAATTAATATCAACTTTTATATTTGTAAGTAAAGAAAGAAATATTTGTAAAATATTATATAGGAACCATTTGATCCGACCGCAATAAGTACTAGCTTGGTAGGGAGCAAGCCAGATCAGGAGAGAAGACCAGAAGTAGATACTATTAAATATTATATTATTATTATTATTATTATTATTAATATTATATAAAAACATGAATGTATACCGGGGCGGATCCACATTGTTGCCTCCTGAAAAAAAAAAAAAATCGAGAAAAAAATGTATATGTATTTTATTTAGTTACAACATATATTTGTATTAAAAGATGATATTTATAGACATAATAGTAACCTTAGTGTAATGGTTAAAGTAGTTGGTAAATAGGTTAGAGATGAAAGATTCAAATCCCACTAACTACACTTTATATTTTCTTTTTAAATTTATTTATGCCCCAGTATTACTTAGAGTATATATATATATATATGAATTGGTTACAATGATCAGTACTTTTGTTTGGTATATTACACGAGATGGATCTGGTTGAGCTCAAATCAGAATTATTAAATACTACGCGGATTTTGTTTGACTATGACACTGGAAATGGGCCTTCATAAATTCATAAATTACCGTACAGACTACTACAGTATGTACTAGTATATAGCACTGTATATTATTAATTACTATTAGTACTGTGTTCTACCCATTACCATACTACATATGGCTAAACACAACTGAACCTCTTTGATGCACATAATTTTCTATTAATTTCCTTAATTCGTTGTTTGGCCTATGTGAGTACTGTTGTTTAGTCATATCGATATATTTAAATATTGTTGGAATAAATCCTCATAACATTACAATACAATACGAATTTACAACAGAAAAAATGAACTATTACACATGTGGCCTTCGTCCTTAACTAACTAACTCTCATCACTCTGAATCAAAGTTAGTTGCAGATGAACATATGCTCGATCCACTAATATATAATCAAATATAATAAGTACCGTTTTATTTCTTATCTTTAATTAACAAACTACTCCATTATATATTAGTAGATTGAATTCCAAATCCAAGGTATAATAGTAGGAACGGTACATCTTTAATCTAGCGTGAAGCTAACTAAAAGTTGAGAAGAAACCTATCATGTTCATTGCTAAATGGCATTATTATTGGTGCCCCGGCCCAAACACCAATGTATAATCTTTACAAAATAAAATAATAAAAAGGGTAAATACTATTTTGGACCTTTTGTTTTATAAAAGTTACAAATTAGACCCTGTGTTTTGTTAAATAATAAAATGGACCCTGTATTTTCTAAAATGGTACAAATAGGACCCTGAATTGATTTTTTGTCAAAATAAAGTTTAATTATAATCCGATCTAAAAGTGCTATGACAAAATTGTTTACATTTTTTGTATCTGTTCGTATTAAGCATTGTCTTCAAGTTGGTTGTATTAAAAAAAAATAAAAATTAAGCTCAGCGTCCTATTTTTACTATTTTAGAAAATACAGGGTCTATTTTGTCATTTAATAAAACACAGGGTCCAATCTGTAACTTTTGCAAAACACAGGGTCCAAAATGGTATTTACCCTAATAAAAAATATATACAATGTATATTAATAATGATAAAATACACTAAGGTGGCGTTTGGTTGGAGGTAATGAAATGGAATGGAATGGAAAGGAAATAATTTTCATTCCATTCTTTTGTTTGGTTGGATTTTAAAGTATTGGAATAGCATTCCAATTGAATGCTCTTTCCACCATTTTGGTGGAATGACTATTCCATTTTAAAAAAGAAGGAATGACCATTCCAATTTAACAAGAAAAAAAATTTAATTATTTTTTTATCAATTTTTTTTTATGCATTTTAAATTTTATTCTATTCCATTCCTATTCCCATTCCTATTCCCATTCCTATTCCTATATTTTCATTCCTCCCAACCAAACAGAGTTAATCATATATCTAGTGATCAGTTCTTGATAATTAATTGAATTTTATTTTATCTTAATTTAATCCAATTTACTTTTAAAGATGGAGAAAATGAAATGATCATCGAGAGATAATAAAAGTACATATATATATACGTTATGATGAGTGAGAGAAATTGCAACAAGAGGAAAGTGAGAGCGAGACGTAACAAACTTATTATACTAAATAATTCATGGTAATTAATTAAGTTATTCCTGTATAATTTATTACTCATTACTTATAAGTTAAAACCATGCATATTGATCTCATGTGTTATTCATCAACGTATTTGGCTTTGGGGGAGGTTAGATGGTCATGGAAAGCCTTGGGCCTGATCAGTGATTTCACCAGCACAACATTCCGTACAACACGACCCAGGTCGAGGTGGACTGCAGCACACACAAGCGGGACATATGGGAGTCGTATCTGCATATATATTATATACACCAAACTCATCATCATATAAATATGCATGGACTTCATATATATATATATATATGATATCTAATTAATTTTAACGACTAATTAATTAATAAAGATATATAGATCATTCATATATATATATCATGATGATGTGTAAGCTTATAATTAAATTAGGTTTTTGCGTAAATGTATTGGCACAAAATCAAATTGCAACATCATGAATGATTTTATAAGTAAATATTGTTGAGGAGTAGTGTAATCACGTATATACCTAGATAAACGACACGTGCAGCCTCAGACGTCGTTAATGGAATCGAAACAATAGCGAAGATGAAGAGGGTCACCAAGGCAGCTCTCACAGAGCGATCCCCACCCATTTCTACACACCACGGTTTTGCTTTTGGGAAAAAGTTATAATTGATTGATTATCAACTGTTTTATAGATCAAATAATAATACTACTACCAAATGTTGAATAATGCCCCTATATATTAGCAATAGCAGCTAGGGTCGTCGGGCCGTCTTATTTGAATATATATTAACAAGATTCAAAGGTGGATATCATATATTACATTTTTACAAATTGCAATAAATGTATCTGTGTTACTGTGTATATATTTATAATTAGTTTGACCATTTTCATTTCAAGAATCTTTTGATATTTAATTACTTTGTTTTCACATCTCCGATTAATTACGCCATTGTGGTAATAATGCAATACAATTACAAAGAAGAAAAATAATAATGTTCCCTTTTCTTTAGTTTGAGAGTTGATTTTCTGATACTTTACAGATTTATAAGTAATTAGTTTTTTTTTTTTTTTGGTGAGAACATGTCATCTGTACGTATATTGCAAGTGTTTATTATAATATTTCTTGAGTGCGGTCAAAATATAGTACACGCTTTAACAAGTGATTAATTAGTTCACTAATTCCTCGATCTAGTTCTACAAATTGGTAACTAATTATAACTAATAGAAATGTTATTTTTGCTGGAAATTAATTAATGCATGCTTATGGTCTCCCCATGTTCCATGAGAGAGAACTTGGGTTGATTTATTAATTAATTAGAAAAAATGAGGGGAGCTAGCGTACGCATGATAACCTTTTGAAATGAAAGAGAGGTAATTAATCAATCTTCACCCGTGAATTCTGCCAAAGCTTTTACTTTTTGTAGCATATAGCACACGTAATATATAGTTGACCTTGATGAATATAAACATATCCTCATCCTAATATGTTGACTAGATCAGTAGATCCCCAAATTCACGTATAAACGTATGCTGAGTATTTTTTATCCACATTTGACCAGTCGACTCGTTCCTAGGATTTTTCAAAGGGTTCCGAAAACTTCCTATTCCCTTCATAAAAATACATATTTTACAAGTTTTTATAATGTGTGTAAAAATACATATATTTGTTTCTTTACAAAATTATTTTATGGAAAAAATAGTTATCCATCTACAGAAGTAACTTAATTATACTATTTTTCACGTTATTTTTTCAAAATTTTCCCATAAAATTTACACAATACATTTTTTTTTTCCATTTTTAACAATTTTTTTCAATTTATATTTTTACTATTTAACGACAACATCAAAACAACATTATTTGAAACAACAAAAAAATAATATTTCGTATTATTGTAAAAAAAAATTGCGTTATTTTCCTGTAAAGCAACGTCAAAATAACAAAAAAAACACTCTATATTTTGTTTTAAAAAAATTATAAAATTGTAAGAAAAAATAACATATATATCTGTAAAAATGAACAAATTTTACCATTTATATATATATATGACATAATCCCACTATGATATGACCAAAACCCTATATTTAATGACGTGTCAGTATTTTTTGTATTTTCTATTATGTTAAGTCAATTAGATAGATTAAAGTAGAATTAATAGTTTATAAATATTAGGTAAGTTCCACATAGGAAGAAATTGACAAAATTGTCTTAAATATAAGTGTTATATCTACTCTATATATAATTAGTATGAGATTTTTTGAGAAGGTGTCCAAAAATATAGTCGCGAGCGTTTAGGCCAAAAATAGACAAAATCATACTAATGTCTTACAGTTACAATGTGTAAGAAAAGACCACAATGTGATAACCTCGTGATTGAATATTTTAGGAGTGTTTATAAAATAGTCAATCCAATTTAATCTGCACGATTCAATCCAATCTAATCCACACATATTTATAAAAAAATTAAAAAATTATATATATAATTATTATTTTAATGTAAAGAAAATAGTAATTTAAAAGTCTAATACATATGATACAATTATATTTCAAAATTTAACAGATCAAATTTATATTCTATTTTTATATATAATTTATTTTTCTACATACAATTTAAATAAAATTAAGTATTTCTTTATACATACAATTTTTTTTTCATTTGAATTTATTATTTGTTATTTTATTTATTTTAATTTAATGTTAGGAGACACAAAATAACAATAATTTATTTTATTTTGTTGCTAGTTATGTGATTTTTTTTTCATAAATATTAAATAATTTAATATTAAAAGGTAACTAATCCAATCTGCACTTTTCTAGATTGGATTTGATTATATTTGAGCTATTGTAAAGATTGGATTAGATCCAATATATTTAATCTGCACGTAGTGCGGATCGTATGCACTATGAGCCAAATAGTACGAATTAGATTGGATGAACACTACCCCTAAAATATTTATATGGTGTTTTGTATCAAAAGTCTACCCAATATGACAACTGACAAGTTTCGTTGCTCATATATCGACAGTATAAGATGATTTTCCTAAAAGGGGGGCCACGAGTAAGTGGTCCTTGGTTTGAGAAAATGATTGTTGGGTATCAACCCAAGTAGTCCAACATCAAAAGAGAATACAAGAATTGCCTTTGAAATTAAATTGGACTAAGTGCATACAACTTGGTAATCTTGCAGTAGTTGGGTAGTTAAACTATTTTCATTTGGTATGAGAGCTTTGGTGATCGATATATACTTGATTTAATTTTGGTTTACATACTGATTGTTAGACATTTATATGTATAAACTGAAATATATATGTTTAAGTATAAAGTGCGGAATTAATCAAACATATATGCACTATAATTTAAGGATCGAAATACCTCCAGCCATTGATTCTTGAGCTTCAAACCCACATAAGCTTTGATCTGCAAAGGAAATTGACTACCATGGGTAATCGGGCTTCCTCGCTCTCTCAACTCTCTTTAGATGGAATTTGCTGTTATGAACAGAATGAGTGAGGAGCTCGGGGACCGAGACCCTATATTTATAGGTGAGATACTCCATCAGTATCTGCGCCACATTAATTGTCAGAATATTTTGACAATTAATTCAGGAAATCAAATCAGGTAATGAATATAGAAATCTGACCATATATAGAATATTACGTAATTGATTTTGTCCAGATTCAATGAATATAAAATATTCATTTATCAGAAAATCAATTATTTATTTATTTCCTTAAATAGAAATTTATTTCTTTATATAGAAATAGATTTCCTTAAATAAAAAATATTCTTACATTCTCCCACTTGGTCAGCATTTAGACTAAAACATTCAAACCCAAACGTTCCTCATTATATAATAAACATACGAATCATAGCGACATGTCCTCATTATAAGTCGAGTATTATCTTCCATGTATTACGATATATTTATTATATAACAATGTACTTTATGTGGCAATGTACTTAAGTGAATAAACCCTAACCCTTATGTTTATTCAGGTCCTCTTACGATAATTTTCTCAGATGAAATTAAGGTGCACATAAATATGAGAAAATATCGAAATTAGAGTTTCATTAAATAATTTTTGGTTGTACAAATAAAAAAACTGCACATGGGTTAACTGAATCCCATCTTTACTTTATGATCCTTGAATTTGTGTTGCGGCATGCCTTTAGTCAAGGATCTATGCGATGACCCAATTCAGTTTGCGTGATTAATGACCACTTATCACGCCTTTTTATGGCTAAATACTTAATGTCGATATGCTAGCTTCGACCAGTACTCTTAGAGTTATTAGCCATAAATATTGTAGCTGAATTTATCGCAAAATTTTCTTAATGGCCTAATGAAACTGTAATTCTGAACTCTAGGCCTACTATGAAACTCTATAATACATCATACGAGATGTATCCTCAAAACAATAAATGAATCTGACTTCTATAGTGGAAATAGCAATCAAGATTCTCTACAATATAACTTACTGGTAATCTTAAGGTCGTAATAAAATATTGATTTACGTGAATCAATACAACCAGTGAAGTACGTTAGAATCTAATTGGTTAACTATATTTCCAGATGGTCAATTCATCTTAACAAAATATGTATGAATATAATTTCAGTATCTTAAAGACACCTCATCACTTTGTATGAAGAATAAAGTGGTCTTAACTTTAGTTATTCTGATACTACTTAACGATCCTGAAACAAATGTAATGCAAAGTCTTATTCAGACTCTTAGGCATACATTAGGCTTCTAAAATAGAAGCAAATGAATGTTCTTAATTTATTCTCACTCCAGATCATTTTTCAGATGCTGGTTCGAGTTGAATTTATCACACTTAAAGATAAAAGTTATATCAGATGAATAATACATAATTTTATTTAATCAGAGATGCTGTGGCTACTCTCTAATTAATTAAAATTATGTAAATCTCATTTGTTATTGATTCTTAGTTCAAAATGAACTTCTTAGCAATGAATATTCTTTTATATCTTTATGTTTCTCAATGTTGCCTAATGAATATTATTGGTGAAAAAACTTATGCTTAATTAATGTTCTCCACCCCATTAGGCAACTTTACTAAAGATAAACTTTATTGCTCTTTAAGATATTCATTTCTTCATTCATGGCATGTTGTACTACAACTTCAATTCTTTATCATTCTATAATTTAATTTGTGTCTCAAATTAATATTGTAGTTGAACTCTTATTGTACAAAATGTAATCACTAGAAAACATTGATCTTATTATTCTAATAAGTCATCTTAAGGATGGACCAACAAACTCTTAAAAGAGCAAATGGTTCAATATGCATGTTATTTTAGCAATTACTAAATAACATAACTTATTAGAATTTTATCAATGACTTGTAGATTATTAATGATTAGTTATGAATTCTCAATAACCATTAACCTTAAGGGTTGTTGTGAATCATAATTAATCTAACACTTGAGGTGGAAGTTTGAGAAAATATGAATGATCTTTCTCAGAAACTAGGTTCCTAGATTGATCACTCCCACTGATCAAGTCAATTCTTAATTCCACAATTCTAGTATTGTGAGATGGATAATAAAATATGTAACCCTTAAACCTTATAGCTTTTCAAATGAAATATGCTCATTTATGGTTTAGGACCCAGATCTTTTCTTTGACAATTGTACTCTAACTATATATGGGTATTTATAAAATGTGTACATGTCATCAAGTCGGTTTTCAACCTTATCACAACTCAAAATATGTTTGAGAAACAACTTTGGTTAGAACACGATTCGATATGTACACCCCATTGAAGAGTATCAATAGACAAAGATTTAGGAAAGATTGGAGTTTGCTATGTAGGCTCCACCCCATGTCCAAAAAATGCTTAGTTTCTTAAATCTGTTACACACTATAATTTAGGTGTACCAAGCATATGTATCGGGCAATGAACCCATGCTTTTAAAGAAATTTTGCAATAGACTGGGAGTTTATCCATACTCACGAATTTTAATGTAATATTCTCCATTTTATATTTGATCTCACTATCTTAATATGCAAAATGCACTATTTCTCTACTTAAGATTTAAATGTCTTTGAAACATATAAATCTATACTTTTGTAGAAAAATTATTTATGTGAGTAATCGTTAAAAAGGAGATGCAAAATTTGAGTCCATGTCTTCAAAATTAATTGACTTGTATGATTTCTAATATAATAGAATTCTAGTATGCACCGATTTTGACTTGTTGGAATACATATTCTTAATGAAATTCACACAAGTTCTAAATAAAGTTAGTAAAATCAGTGTAATGAATATCCCCACCATTTACTAACATTTATTCTATTTATGGAGATATGTTCCATAATTTTTGGTGCTATAATGTAAAAGAATTCTTATTAATAACACATTTCTTATTGTCAGATTGAACTTGCATATCTTTATGAGTGACATCATTTGTAGTAAAGACCTCTAAATGTGTCTAAATCAAGTTTCAATAGAATCTTGGAACATAAAGGTCTTTGCCAATTTTAAAACAAAGCCACTACTATATTGTTTGTTCCTTAAACTTCTAAATGTGAGAACTTATCTTGTCTGTGGATAAGATTTGCTCACAGTTACTGACTTTCTTAGGTTTATTTGTAAACCTTGCAAGAAATTATGAATGTGGAATAACAATCTAAAATAATCCACTATGTGTTAATAATCACAATAACTATATTAGAATGAATTCATACACAATAAATTAAAATTTATTGGTGATAATAAAGTGTGATTTATTTTTCTTAATTATACAGTAAAAACTGTACATTTTATATTAAGTTATCAGAATAAATTTTTGGAAATTTCTACTGGTATGGAAGAAATTTATGAATAGTGATGTAATAAAATTACATATATAGTTTTGAGGTTTAAATGAATCATGTTTTTACCAATGAATAAACATGCTTACATATGAAATCTTATTAAACAAAAATTGCCTGTGGGCTAAATTTTTAATTTAATAAGATTAGATTTAGATGTAGATTATGATAGATTTACACAATTTATGAAAAACTTAAAGTTTAATATATCTATCTTAATGAAAGGTATGAAACACTTAATTATTTATAAATGTTTCAAAATTTTATACTTTATGATAAAATTATTAAATTAAATCTACATAATTTCCTGTAGGATAAATTAAGAGAATTTAATTTAACATATTAATCATGTGAATATAATAAAATCCCTGTAGGGTAAGATTATTATGTTCACATAATTCATGTCCATTATGTGATCTTAATCCACTTAATATATATAATTTTATATAATTAAGGATGCTGTGGCTACTCCCTAATTATTTAAAATTATGTGGTTCACTAGACACCAAAGTATAAATCGAAGATTAAAATTTTACTAAATCCAAAATTGCCTGTGGGCTAAATTTTAAATTTAATAAAATTAGATGAACTTTATGATAGATTTAATTAAACAATTAGTTTTGGAAAATGAAGGTTTATTATCTATCTTTAATTAAATTTATGATAACACTATTAAATTAAATCCCCATAACTCCCTGTGGGGTAAATTAAGAGAATTTAATTTAACATATTATCCTAATTAATTATACAAATATAATAAAATCCCTGTGGGGTAAAATTATTATACCTATATAATTAATTACAAGTTATGTCCATTAAGGTGAATTTTAATTAATATATAATTTTATACAAATAAGGATGCTGTGGCTACTCCCTAATTATATAAAATTATATTTTCACTTTGACATTAGGTATTGGGCTCTACCTAAAAGTAATTTCGTTATTAACATAGTAGACAATCACTGAGATTAATGCTCCTAGTGTGGTCGTCCGAAGATCATTAAAAACCGTTCTAGATATGAGCATTTGTCCCAAATTCATGTTTTCTTATGTCAAACCACAAAATTACTTACATTTTATTCATATTTTATTCATTTTAGGAAGTTTTATGAATATTTTATGAAGTTTTATGAAACTTAATGTGCTATATAAAATATTCAACCTATCTTAATGTTTGAATATTTCTAAATATATCTAGCACTATAAAAGGAATTTATGTATAGCATTTAAATCATACAAATCTAAATTAATTGCATTAAACATAAATTTGCCAAATAAATACAAATTAATACAATTATTGTATGATAATAAATTAAATGCTTAATTCCATAATATATAATTAATTATGCATTTATGACCATATAATATCTTAAATATTTATACTAATAATTAATTTGTATAAATAAGGTAATTATACAAATTAGTACAATTAATTATATGGAATGAATTAAATGCAAAATTAAAGACTATACTTAATGGCAGATTTTTCAAATTTTATTAATTTAAACAATAAATTACATAAATTTGGTAATAAATAATTAAATGCACAATTATACAAATTGCACAATTATTACATGCCTAAATAAATCATGTAATTAATTACCATATTAAAACAAATTTCCATTTTCAGTTTATACTAAATAACATATTAATTCTAAATATATGTATTAAATTAAAAATGGAAATTAATGAATGTAATTTATTGACTAAATTAACAATAGGAGAATAATTTATATTTCCAAATAAATAAAAAAATATATAAAAAAAAATCGAAATTTTTTTCCCTTTTTTTTTTTTTTGAAAAATACACTGCCATAAGCGACATGATAAAATTTCCTTAAACTTCCAAAAATCATGAAATCAATTCCACATGAATCTAAATGCAAAAATTAAGACATTCATATAGATTTTATGCATCGAAAATACATAAAACAAAGACTTTAAAAATCACCAAAATTTTCTGAAAAATAATTTTGAGATTTCTTTGTTTTTTCAAAGTGGATTTTCATGCTTAGAACAATCTATATTAATATATGAATGTATTAATACATATACAATATATATATAAATATATATACATATATATACAGAAAAATAAAAATACTGTATGTATATATATATAAACATGAAATGTATATATGTATATATTTGTATATAGCATTTAGATATATAAATAATATATATATATACAACATATATACGTAATGAAATGAAGAAAAAATATATATATATATGTATATGAATATATATATATGAACTGAATGAATAAACAAGTATATATGTATGAAAATATATATGTATATATATAATTGGGATTGAATGAATATGAATATATAAATATATACCCCAACGAAAATAAATATATATATCAACACTGAATTAAATATATATATATATAAACACTGTATATACGAGTATATATATATATATATGAAACTCAAACTAAAATCAAGGCAGAGATAAAAACCGCTCTGATACCAACTGTTAGACATTTATATGTATAAACTGAAATATATATGTTTAAGTATAAAGTGCGGAATTAATCAAACATATATGCACTATAATTTAAGGATCGAAATACCTCCAGCCATTGATTCTTGAGCTTCAAACCCACATAAGCTTTGATCTGCAAAGGAAATTGACTACCATGGGTAATCGGGCTTCCTCGCTCTCTCAACTCTCTTTAGATGGAATTTGCTGTTATGAACAGAATGAGTGAGGAGCTCGGGGACCGAGACCCTATATTTATAGGTGAGATACTCCATCAGTATCTGCGCCACATTAATTGTCAGAATATTTTGACAATTAATTCAGGAAATCAAATCAGGTAATGAATATAGAAATCTGACCATATATAGAATATTACGTAATTGATTTTGTCCAGATTCAATGAATATAAAATATTCATTTATCAGAAAATCAATTATTTATTTATTTCCTTAAATAGAAATTTATTTCTTTATATAGAAATAGATTTCCTTAAATAAAAAATATTCTTACACTGATATCATACCATGTTCGTTGTTAGATCTAAGATTGTTGCTAGTTGATCTATAATCTTAATTCATTAATGTGATTGTGAGACTAATTTCACTTTCTTTTAGTTCAATCTCTGAGAGTGTATTTTTTTTTTCTTGTTATCATGTCAATGGATATATTCAAGGAAGGAGAGGTTCCACTACAAGACCCCCTATGGTCGAAGGGGCTAATTATCCATACTAGAAGATAAAAATGAGAGTGTTTTTAAAAGCACATGATGAGATAATCTGGATGGCCGTAGTTGAAGGTTGGAAGGTTCTCTTTAAGATAGTTGATGTGGTTGAATCTATCAAGAAAATGGTTGATTGGTCAGTGAAAGAGATTTAGCAAGCTAAAACTAACTATAATTTCAAGGCTCTTCACACTATATTCCAACGTACCATATTTGTTACTACTTTCATCTGGTTAGTCGAAATAGCATTGAATATAGCGTGAAGAGCCTTGGAACTTTTCAAGGCTCAATCTCTTCCACTGATCAATCATAACAGAAATTAAAGAACACTTAAATTTACAAGGTTCACTGCAACTGGAAATAAATTCTGGTAAGTTATATATTCCTTGGAAATTTTCAGTTTGGGATAAAGATTCTACTAACCAATCAAAGAGTTCCCACAAATTGCTTTTATAACAAAAGATCTTGTACACAAATCTTCTAAACAGTTCTTGGACATCATTAATCAAGCATCCCGCTCGATTTTCAAGGATCGAACTCCCTCCGATGCATGAACTGTCCCTCACGATCTTGCTGGATACCTGTATCCACTACCACAATAATGGAATATTGGCACGTCCAACTAGGGGAGGGTGGTGCCCCTTTTTTGGTATATCTTGGCACGACACTACTATTGTCGTGCCCCCCATATTTAATTTTTTTTAAAAAAAAATTTGGAGGCATGTGGGCACGACATGTGTCCCAATGGACACCAAAAAGTCGTGCCCCTTTGGGTTTGAAAAATGCCCGTTGCGAAGAGCGAGAATATGTATTGCTGCACAGGTGGGCACGACAGCGTCGGGCCCCATGCCCTGACATGGCGTGCCAATAGGGATCAAATGACACTAAAATGGGCACGCACGTGTCGGCCCCACTTTGTTTCATGTGGGGCACGACCAAAAGGGCACGACATGTCGTGCCAATCAACAGATGGGCACTAAAAAATGAATTTGTTGGCACTAATTTAATCATGCCAATACTCATTTTTTCTTGTAGTGATCAGCAGTCCTAGATCTCCATGGATGAACTAACTTCAAGCTTGATTTTTTTGCACATGCAAAAATTTACAACAAAGAGAAAACAAAAGATGAAATTTGTGTATTTTATTAAAGAGGTGTTAAAATATGAAAGTTGAGCTAACAGAAAATATATACTAAACCCAACTCAGTGAAAAATATAATAAAGACAACCCACGTGCCAAATGCCAATTAGTTACTAGTCAAATACATCTGTTATGTTTCCAGATTAATCATACTACACAAATTTGCCACACTAACTTAAAATGATACACTCTATCAGTATGGGGTCTTTTGAAAAGATCTCCAAAAATAAATCCACGAAAGTTTAGGTCCAAAATAGATAATAATATCATACTAATGTGTGAGTAAAGATGATGTAGCAGCCCAACAATAAAAATATTACTAGTTCCCTACTTAAGATGCTTTTTATAGGCATATATTATTAGAGTAGTGATATCTATCTGTACACATAAATTACGCATACTTGACATATTTTTATGTGGCAAGTAATTATTTCAATCAATCCATTTTCTTTAAGATGAGTCATACTTGCTAAAAGTATGCCACATAGCTAGATGTGTTTAAAGTTTATGTGTGATTTATGTATACACATATTAATATGCTTTCTTTTCTATGTCTCTCTTTGTGAGTGCTAGATGACCTTTTCTAGGGCTTATGGCTTGATTTGCTGCTATTTGATTATATATGTGCGACTCTTTCGGTTGTTTGGCCTAGCATGTAAGACTGTTGTCCATGTTAAATTTTGAATGAAATTCATGCCATTTCCAAAAATAAATAAATAAATTGTCTTAGCCAGTATAAGGACTAACTTATATGTAAATAAGAATACTTCATATCTATAGCACTCACTTTCTAAACCTACTAAAGAAAAAACATTCAAGGCTCATCATTAAGTATTCTGAATTAAGTATTGAAAAATTCTAAGTTACCACTTGTGACTTGGCTATGGATGGTACTACACACCCTTCCCTTGGTCAATTTTTAATATTGATTTCACTGTAAAATGCATAAGAAATTTTTGACAAAGTCACTGATTTATAAGAGGATACACACCCAATTTATAGCCAGTTAATTTTGTGATTAAACTCATATTTCTTATTAATATATATATTTTCTACTTTAAAATGTTAAAAGAGCACTTGTAATATATGTTCTAAATTTAATATTTCTTTAAAATGAAGAAGATACAAATTAGCATACTACAAATGTTTTACATAAATTTTTAGAGCAATAATTAATTGCTCTAAATTTATTTTATTCGTTTTTATTTTAGTTTTAAATTATTTTTTTATATATGGGTACGTGTGTATATTAATATTATATATATTTATAATTAATAAAATATATTACAAAGAAATTGTAAAGTTGATGAGTGGAATGTAAAAAGTTATTGTAAAATAGATAAAATATAATTTTAGTGATTTATTTTAAAGGATAAAGATGAACAAGTGTTTAAAGTGTCTAAAATTCATTATCGGACAAAGACAGATCTAATGCAATTGTGAGAATAATTTTGATTCTATACTTTTTCATAATTGTAGGAATTTTCCTTGGTGTGAATTTCCAAGTTTGCCCTACACCAACTCAAGAAACCTGTCAAAACGACAGGGACAAAATCGTCCCAGAAAATTCAATTTAAACAATTGACTCACACGACAAAGAAACCTCGGTCGTTTCTTTCACACGACAATGGAACTTGTCGTTTTCACCTGCACGACAAATCGTTTTAAACCAAACGATTTGTCGTTCTGACTTGAACAAAACTAAGTTCAATCAGAGCTAACCCTAGCTCATTTACACCTTCGAACATTCGAGAGTTTCTCAAACTCTCTCTCTTCCTTTCCTTTCTCTCTGGTTCTCAAACCCTAGAACCAGAGATCTCACTCGATCAACAGATCGATCTTACCCAGAATCCATGCTCAAACAATCACCATAAACACACAAACACAAAGATCAACAAACACACACAATACAGAGAGAAAACTAAAGAGAGAGAACACAAAGTTTATATTGATTCGCCCTAAATCAGGGGTACATCCTCTTTCGAGCTCGCCTTGAAGACGTTTCTCAGGATCTGCACTATTTGAGAAGAGTATTACAAACAGGTGAGAAATTCAAGTCACAATCTCGACTGGTATTTCTGGTTTTTCACTCGAACTTTCTTTTCTGTATTTTCCTTTTGGTTTTCTCACAATCTCACTAACTCTCTTGTGTTTTCTTTTGCATGTACAATCTGGATCTGTAACTTTGAGAGTAAAACTCTCAAATCTGACTTCTGGTATCTCTCAACTGAGGGATTTGGTAAGGCTCTAGTCCCTTTATATACTTATAGATTAGGGTTGATCAAAGATCTGGAAGTTAGTTACAATTTCGGTTGTAACTAACAACCAGATCTAGATCCACTAGAGGCGAAGCCACATAGGATCTGTTCTGGTCTTTAGTTGTATTTATTTGTATTTCTTCTCTTCTCTGTAAACTTTATTAATAAGTGGTCCAGGTGAGGTCTAATACAACAATAATATATATATAAATATATATATATATATATATAATATATATATATAAAGAAAACATTCATTATTATTTCAAAACCATAGAAACAGAGCATAATGCTTTTATTAAACAATCGATATTTTACAAGCATCACTAGTTAACTTACTAGAATTACATGAGAACCTTGTAGCTAAACAACACAAATGGGCAAACTACAACACCAACTCTCAAAGATCATATACTCTAAACACAATTGCTAAAGCCAAACAGGTAGGTACTCATCAAAGATGTATGAACTGGATGTGCAAGCATTATATCTTGGACCAAAAACTGCTACACTTCTAAGTTCTCACCACTTTAGCTTAGCAGGGAAGTACTGCAACAGTAGCAATGTATAACATAAGAGGTCAATTTAATTAGCTAAAAAAAAATATAGACCAATTGTGTGTGGCAATTACCTTTTTGATGAGGGAGAGATAATATGGTTTCACTTTCTCCACATCAACCCGAACTTTACTCTTGCTGTATAGATCATACTTGCTACAAAGATGGGAAAAATGAAAATAGTATTAGTTAGTAATTGGACTAGCTGAGAAAATCTTGTACAAATTACTGAAATGGTAATTACTTGAATACGTGTAGCCACTTCAAGTTTTCAAAATCCTCTTCATTCATTAAGTGTCTGTATTCCCCTGAACTGTGTAATGCTGCAATCACCAGATACTATTTTAATATGGAAATGGTAACATTTTTTATGGCAAATCTAATCTATTTTACAAGTAAATTTCCATTTCTTTACTTACCATAAAATGAGTGGTATCTGATGATAAAAAGAGCAGCAGAAGGTAGAGTGCTATGATTCTCTTTGGCAACCTGAAAATGACACCCCAAATTTCAGCTTCTCTGTTTTGTCTATCCCTTTTCTTTTATATATGAATTCATAAGTGTTTTATGCCCTTTGAATAAGTGTATAAAGGATGTACCAAGTACATGTAGTCATCATGACCCCATGACATCAGCACATTTTCTAGTCCACATCTCTTTGAATAAACTCCATACTTGGTGTTATAAGCAGGATTGTAGTAATCTGGATTTTCTTTGAAATACTTCACAGAAAAAAGGGATCATCTTATTAGTTAATAAAGATTATAAACTAGATTTGGTAGAAAGCTTAACTTGAATTTTATGTTAAAAGTACCTTGTGGTGAACAATTGAGTCATTAAAAGCACAACCAACGGGGTATGTGTCGCCTATAATATGAATCACAATTGATTAATATGACGTATTAAGTTGAAGATAATAGAAAACAAATAAGCTTTTTGTGGTAAACTAAAAAGAGTGATTGTATGTAACCCTTATTCCTTACCTACAACAGCCCACTGAGGAAGCCCTCCAAAGCTGGGAAGAAGAAGCACCTTTCCAAGATCTAAAACAAATCAATACAGAATACAAACTTAGGTAATCCATTGTTATATAAAATCAAATCTTGAATGGTAACAACAATAGGTTTATATAAATACATACCATGGATAAGGCCAGTTAAGTGAAGCCAATCCTCATTGGGATAGTCCCTTCTAATGGCTTCAGCAGTTTGAAGCAAGTGTTCAATTTGAGGCTCATCCAAGTCTGGATCACTCTCATCCACAACATCATTCAGAAGCTCACAGCATTCCCATATGCTCATTTCCATCCTGTTTAGTTTGCTGTACTCTTGCCTCATCTTCTTCACCTAAATTACATTACATTAAATTTAATTATTTATTTTTTTTAAAAAAAGAGTTACCAAACTTTCATTTAAAGAAAAAAAATGAAACCAAATACTTACAAAATCAAATGTTTGGTTGAGGTGATTAATCCTATAGAAGTTCTCCACACCCGGCTGCCTCTCTCCTTCAACCTCATAGTCCCTGTTATTTTCATTCACATACGATTAATTTGGATAAATATACTTTATTAAGAGCATCTACACCATCTCCGTATTGTATTAAATTAACTCAACACTAAGTTTAAAAGCAAGTTTGTATTGTACTAACTAATTAACATTACACTTTCCAAACACTTCACTTGTGACACTATTTTTCTCGTCATATGGCACACTTTTTTTGCTGAGACGTCATATGGCACACTTGTTTGAGCCGGGATAATGAGGATCTGTGGGCCAAGGCCTGATTACACGGGCCGAAAACAATTTGATTGGGCTAGTTTTGTTGAAAACCCAGATTTCAAACTAAGGCTAAGGAAAGAATGAGGTAAGTTGAAAAATACCTTTTTTATTAATCAATTAACCATATTTGCCTCTAATTTTATATTTATTTGAAACATACCTCTTTTTATATGTATTGTACCCAAAATACCCTAACATAAGAGAGTCACATGGAGAGTATCTTGAAGTGACAGGGGCAAAATTGGTACAATGATTAAAAAAAGAGGTAAAAATGATAGACTTTAAAAAAGAGGGTAAAAATAAAAGAGGACAATATAAAAAGAGTATAGAGTGTAATTTCCTCGGAAAGAATGGGCCACAGGGCCCATGTTGATTGCATTTTTCTATAATGGATTGTTGTTATTATCACTTATCAAGGTTTTTAAGATATTATTTTTCGTTCAGTCCCCAATTTTTTTATAAAATTGACAAAATTCCAAGTTTGTTAAGAATTTCATTAAAAAAAATTGTGAAAGATTATTAGGACTTAATGGGTAATATAATTTAAAAACTTTGAATTTTTTTCTTTTCAAGGATTAATGATCAAATATCGAAAAAATTAAGAGGTATTATTATTCCAATTTTGGGTCCCTAAAATTTTATGACGAACCTCCGTCAAAATTGGAACTAAAAAATAAAAATAAAAATAAAGACTATGTTCGCATCACGAAAAAGATTTTCTAGTGTGTGTTTATTCATTATTATCATTATATTAAATTAAAATCATTCATTCATTAAAATATACATACATAAAAATATTAAATTAAATCAAAAGAAAAAAATCATAATTAATTTGTCAAATTTATAGCTTAAGAATAAATAAAAATATTAGAGTTTGATATACATACATTTTTTTTATTGAACAAATTATAGTTTTTTTTGTGTATATGATTGGATTATATATTAGTATATATGACAAGAACAGGTGCCTATAATCCTAGTCAAAAATACTTATAAAAGGGGGGCAACACACTATAATTCTTTTTGAAAAATGCAAAGGAGATAACCTAAAGGTGTGCCCAAAAGAGTTAGTCTGTGGCACCAAAAAATCGCCATCCCACGCCAGTTCTTTCTCATCTATAAGGGCGTTCTTTTCCTCTGCTTCTATTCCTGTATAAAGATTACGAATGAGAAAAAAGAGAAATACAATAATTATTATTACTAAAAAAAAGGCTTGATTTTTGAAATTAATTCTCATATATATTTTTCTCAATAAGCCTGGTTAATTTCGTAAAAAAAGAAATAAAAAAACGGAGAATAAAATTATGGTAAGCTTTGGGGATGTTTAAATTGAACAACGTTAAAGAATTTATACATTGGAAAATAAAGTTAAACAAGTTTGAAAATTACCAATTTGGTGAGGCTGTTCAATGAGAATAGTCATCCTGGATCGAGAAACGGACAAGAAATAATAAAAGAAACACAAGAAAAAAACAGAGAAATAGAGAGTTGGAGTTGGAGTTGGGTTTGCATTTGCAATTGGGCAAGTATGGTATTTATAATTGGCCGGAAGTCCTTCCCTGAGAATTCGGAGAACCTGAGTCCTTACCTGAAAATCTATTAATTAGTTTTCATACTTTTTTTCTATTTAATAATATAATTTTCTCTGTGTCATAATTTTACGCCAAAGTAAAAGCAAGTAAAACATGTCAGTCATTCAGGCCTCCATGCAAGTTGGCGCCAGGAGAGACTCTATATTAAACCCTTTAAACTTGGGTTTGGCTGTTAAATATTATTATTAAACTAAAAAAATCTTCAAGAGAGGTGGGTTCCAGTGAATACGTGTGTGTCATGACTGAGTCAGCCTAGGGTTGGCTGGATTACATATCACATTTTTTAGCCAGAAGTTCTCATATTAAGCGGGGCCCGCTTGACGTGGCATCGAGTCAAGTTGGTAATTGGCGTTATCAGGCTATGCGGTTGACATTTCAATGTGGTTGCCATTATCGGCGGTGCCACCTTCACGCCCGTGCTTCTCTCTCTCAGGATTCCAGTTCTTGTTGAGCAGTGGGTATCTGATCCGACGGTCCGTAACTAGCATGAGATTGCTACGTGTCAACCCGAGAACCGTAAACATCGCTGTGACGCTGTCTAAGATATTTATCTTCTACCACGTGACGTTCTGTTATTGCTTTGGCGATTGATCAGGTTTATCAAATAGAGAACTGATTTTGTTCAAATAAAATATATGCACTTCTAAATTCATTACATATATTTATTAGTAATTAAAAATTGTAATAATAATAAATTCATTACCTAACATTACCATTAAGTCTAAGGATTGCTGAAAAATTATATTACCTAACTAAAATGTCACTTAGTATAATTTAATATTAATTTTTATTTATTTTAAATTTAATAATTATTATACAAAATTATTAACTACCCATTAAACTACTTAAAAAATTATTAACTATTCATGGAGTATTAAGACAATCTCCATGATTACACTAATTTAATTTAGCAACAATTTTAATAATTTATACTAAATATTATATTAAATATATTACTAAATAAATATTTCATATTTAGTAAAATAGGTATACAATTAGAGATGCTATAAGTTAAATATGTAATGCAAATTTATATATATATATTTTTAATTATTTTAATCTTTTAATCTTTAACTTGTAAGGTGTCTTTTTTTTCTTTTAAAATAATAAAAGGACTATGGTGTAGATTTTTTCTCCACTCTTTCAATTATTTTACTAATTTTAAGAATCAAGTATTAGTTATAAGGATTTTATTTATCAGGTTTTAGTTTTGAGTCATTAATAATTATTTCAAGAGTTTTTATTACACAAATAATATTATCTATAATAGCTCGTTTTTAGAGGGCTAATCATTTTTTAATCTCTTCAAGAGAGGCTATAAGAAGTTTCAAAACCTTAACCCAAATAAAAGAGAATACTAGTAAAAATAATCTCTACTACACTACACAACACACGATTAACTTATACTGTGTCTTGATATTAATAATTTAATTTAAAATTTCGAAGTGTTAAAAAGAAGAAAAAAACCGAAGTGTTTGTATGTAAGAAGTTCTTGATGTCCTTCCTAGCTTAAAAGAGATCAATATATGAAAGTCAATGTAGTCAAATGGAAAGAGTCAACAATGTTTATCCACTCATAACTAGCTCTCCATCAACTTATCCTCCAAAAGTTTACAAAAAAATGAGAGTTTATCCTTGAACAAAAGAATAGTTATGTAAAAGAATAGTTTATCCCTGAACTTTAATATATACTAAATTATGTCTTTAACTATTGAGGTCGTTAAAAATGTCTCATGAACTATATATTGAAATTATTAAATTTAATGACTTTTATCTAATTTTAATAAAAAAAAAAAAGTCTAATATAGATGAAAGTTCAGGAGGCATGATTTAATACATGTCAAAGTTCGAGGGGTATGATTTGGTAGATATCAAAGTCTAGCTAGGGAGCATGGTTTAGTACATAATAAACAATTACTGAATAGTAAAATTGAATAAAATTTTACAAAAGTCCATAAATCTAACCATCTCAATAGTTCAGGGAGAGAATTTTTAACGACCAAAAAAATTCAGAGAGAATGATTTGATATATATCAAAATTCGGGAGCAAAAATCCTAATTAACCTACTATAAAAAATATTACATTTTTATTTAGAGCATTATTATATATTGAATATTAGTAGTATTTCATATTTTTTATAAATAACATTTTATACGATTAATTAGTGATATATATTTATTAAAAAAATACTTTTTTTAATAACTCATATGAAACTATATATACTAAATTAAATTAATAGTAATATGACAATCAAAAAAGCATTAATTACTAATAGTAGTTTTAGTAATTTATATATAATTACTAGTCGTTAAGCATATTTTATTCTCTAAATTCCACCATTAAAATGTATTGGAACATTAGTTTTCCTAGAACCGCAATAATAAAATAATTAAACTGATTGCGTAATTGCTTAGTTAATTCATAAACATATTGTTACGATTTCGTTATCAGACGAAAAATTAGAAGAAAAGGTTAAATTAATAAATGTTGATGTACGAAATAAAGTCTTTAATATATACGTGTTTGCTTTGGAGTGAGGTGTTTCATGTGAAACAGTCACCTTTACGTACTGTCATATATATAATGGTTAAAACATATTATTAGCGTTTTTTTTTTTTTTTTCCAATGTCATGTTATTATTGGTATAAATAAATATTTTGGTCACATATAAGTTGAGAAAATATTTTAAATAAATATTTTGGTCACTAATTAATTTTTTGTCAAAATAAAGTTTAATTATAATCTGATCTAAAAGTGCTATGATAAAATTGTTTACATTTTTTGTATCTGTTTGTATTAAGCATTGTCTTCAAGTTGGTTGTATTAAAAAAAAAGTTGTCAAAAATTAAGCTTAGGGTCCTATTTTTACTATTTTAGAAAATACAGGGTCCATTTTGCCATTTAACAAAACACAGGGCCCAATTTGTAGCTTTTGCAAAACACAGGGTCCAAAATGTTATTTACCTAAATTTTAATAATTTAAGCTGTAAAAAATAATTAGGTACGCATTTTTTTTAGGAATGTAATAAAGTAATTGATGAAATTTTGTTGCAGTAAAATAAATAATTAGATTATTTTTTAAAAGAAAAAATAAAACCGAAAGTGTGCTTATATAATTACAATGTGTATACTCATATAAAATATTTTGGAAAAGTCATAAGAGTAGCCCCTCAATATAAAATATTCCCATGTATTATTAAAAGCAGTAAGAGTAGTTGATTAAGTAAATGAAGTCGATCTCTGTTTTATTTTCCCTCTTTTCTTACCTGAAAAAAGGTTTGATATATACTAAATAAAGGATAGGCAGATAGAGGAAATTATTATATGACTGATATATATTGTTAAGATATTTCCCAATAACAATATAATATTTGTGGTTGTGAAGAAAAAGGAGAATCCTGGGGAGCAACCAATGGAGTGACATAGATAGATAGACTGATAGAGATAAGCTCATCGATTCCCACCAGAAATCTAGTAACGCAATCTAACATAAAAGAATATAACGACAACATTATGGTAGCACTATCACTTTTTTTTTTTTTTATTAGATATGTGAAAATTATAATTCATATATATATTTTTTTGAAATAAAACTTTTATTACTAAGCAACATTAGGTACATCTGCTATTAAAAAAGCAGCAGCACAAGGAAGTAACAAATCAGTCAATACAATAGACTGTTGAGTCTCAAGACTCCACTTAGCTAAACTATTAGCTACTTGATTACATTTCCTAAGATAATAAGTAAAAGACAAATTCTGAAAATGAATCTTCAATTGGTTTATATCCATCACCATTTGTCCCCAATCAGTCGGCACATTCAAATTTGAGTTGAGAGCTTTGATGATGGATTGGCAATCCGAGCCAACTCGAGCCTTTTGGATGGACCTGCGCAAAGCCAATTGGATGCCCAAATTAATAGCAGCTGCCTCTGCCATCTGAACTGATAAGCAACCGTGTATATAAACTACTTCAGCCACCATCAATTCCCCTGCATAATTCCGAATAACAGCACTTAAACCACAGCCCCACTCACCTGGTTTTAAAGCTGCATCTGTATTGATTAAGAGGACATCGAGGGGAGGAGGAAACCAAGCATTTGGTTTAGAGAGAGCAGTAGTTTGCAGCTGCTGGTGCAAACCCAGCTGCTGCTCAATAATCTCTACAGCCCACTCAAGCCAAATCTGATCAGGAGGATGCTTTTTATTGAAGATAAAATTGTTCCTTCTTAGCCAAATCAACTAAGTAAACCCCATAAATCTGATGAGCTTTTCCTTTTCAAAATGATCCCAAAGCCACCATAACACATCAGCAGGCTGGTTCACATTTGGGGGAAGGAAATTATCAAATCCCAACTTCTTCCAAATGTGATGAACATGAGGACATCTCCATAAAGCATGGCTTGTATCTTCTCTTTGAAATTTACACCAATCACAAAAAGTATCCAAAGATATGCCCCTTTCTCCAACTCCATCTTTGAAGGAAGCCAGTTATTAAAAAACTTTCCAAATGAAGTTTTTCATTTTAGGAGTGAGTCTAGATCCCCAAACAAAATTCCACCAAGCTTTAGTTTTTGAGTTATTGGTTCATTCAGCTAAATTCGGGTTTTGAAAGCGAAGTTTATAACCACTAGCGACCGAGTATTTTCCATTTGCATTTAAACTCCATGTTATCCAATCTGATCTATTTGTATTTGGAAGAATACCAAGTATCCATGGGATGTCATCCTTGTGGAACCAACAATTAATTTCATTAGTTTTCCACTTTCCACTTGTTGTCAACATAGTATTAAGAGTGACATCCTTAGGAATGGGGGCCTTAGTTCGAAGGTTGGAAGGGCTACTTCTAGGAAGCCAAGGGTCTTCATTAATACGAATAGTTCTCTCGTCTCCAACACACCAACGGTAGCCTTCCTTTAGTAACTCTCTTCCCCATAATATACCTCTCCACACCGAGGACCCAAAGTGACCCAACCTTGCTTCTAGAAAACTTTCATTTGGGAAGTAAAGCGCTTTTAAAACACGAGCTAGTAAGCAATCGGGATTGGTGAGGATCTTCCACCCTTGTTTGGCTAAGAGGGCTTTATTAAAGTCCTCCAAGTTTCGAAATCCCATTCCTCCATGTTCTTTTAAGTTACACAATTTGTCCCAACTACCCCAATGAATCTTATGTTTGTTGGAGTTTGCTCCCCACCAGAAACGAGCAATCAAACTTTCTATGTCATGGATAATACCTTTAGTAATCCGAAAACAACTCATTACATAACATGGAAGAGCTTGAATCACTGCTTTGATAAGAATTTCTTTCCCCGCTAGAGAGAAGAGGCCAACTTTCCACCCTTGTAGTTTAGCTTCTATCTTCTCCCTTATTTTTCCAAACACCTGTTGCTTGTTTTTTCCCATAAAAGTTGGCATTCCAAGGTATTTCGTATGGCTTTTTACCAAGGAAACACCCAAACTTGTGGCTAAATTGGTAGCCAAATTGTCTCCAACCTTACATCCCACACACATCTCTGTTTTCTCAAGGTTTATACATTGTCCGGATAAGGCTGCATAAGTCTCAAGAATTGTTTTCAAAGTATAACCTTCATTTAAAGTTGCATCAAGGAAAATAAGGCTATCATCCGCGAAGAGAAGGTGGGATAATTTTTGCTCCATAGACCCGAATCTAAGACCATGTAGTCTACCAACCCGTTCAGCCTCAAATATTAAACAGGAAAGACCCTCAGAACACAATAGGAAAAGAAAAGGAGATAAGGGATCACCTTGGCGAAGACCTCTTTCGGGGAAGAATTTTCCTTTGATAGAGCCATTGATGAGGATAGAAAAAGAAACCGATTTGATGCAATTCATAATCTTCATTATTTATCTATGATCATAACCCAAACAAACCATCATAGCTTCCAAAAAGTCCCATTCCACTCTATCATAAGCCTTTGACATATCGAGTTTTACCGCCATTTTTTTCCCATTACCAAACCGGCCTTTCCTCATGCAATGTAAACTTTCGAACCCAAGGATAGTATTATCTTGAATAATTCTCCCTCCTATAAACGCACTTTGGTTTGAAGAGATCACAGAATTCATACTTGTTTTCATTCGATTCGCAAGACATTTGAAATCACTTTATAAACCACTGAACATAAACTAATGGGTCTGAATTCAGTCATGCGTGTGGGTTGTTTTACCTTCGGTATTAAACAAATTAGAGTCTCGTTGAAGTTGCTGCAGTCAGCGTTGTTGTTTAACACTTCAAGGCAAGCGTTAGTGACTTCGTCTCCTATAACATCCCAGTTTTTTTGAAAGAATAGGCCTGGTAGTCCGTCTTTGCCGGGGGCTTTGAGTGGATGAATTTGGAATAAAGCTGCCTTTATTTCTTCAGTGGAAAATGGCTCCAGCAAATAGTTGTTTTCAGCAAGACTTAGACGGTTAGGAACACACTTATGGAGAGTTTCATAGAGATCTATACCTCGGTTAGCTTTAGTGAATAGCTTTTTGAAGTAACCAACAGCTATATTCTCTATCTCATTCTCTTTCGTTGTCCAACTAAGCGAATCGTCAAACATCCCCATAATCGTATTTTTCTTGCGTCTTTGAGAAGCTTTAAATGGAAATACTTTGTATTTTTGTCCCCATGTTTCAGCCAAAGAGCTCGACTTCGTTGCTTCCAATAAATCTCTTTCTTTTCTTCAACACCATTAAGATCATGCTCCAACTTTTGAGTAGTGATCCAATCTTCTTTTTTTGTTGAGTTTGCAAGGCTCTCTATTTTTCCTTTGAGATCTTTTGTTCTAGCAAGCATCTCCTTTTTTTTGTTTGGCATTCCATGCGTTCAATTTTGAACCACAAGATTGTAAAAGTCGATGTAGTGTTTGAAGCGAGTCTCCTTGCTGTTTTTTCTTCCAAGTTTCAGTGATGATTCTTTTACAATCTTCATTATCCGCCCAAGCTTGTTCAAAATGAAAACGCGATCCCCATCTCTTGTTGAAGGACTTCCCATTTCCAACTTGATGAGCTTGAAGTAGAAGCGGCCTATGATCCGAATTCCACCAATTTAGAAGGGAGACTTTGTTCTTCTTGAATTTGTCTTTCCAATTCGTATTGCAAAGGATTCTATCAAGTTTTTCATACACAAGATTAGCCGCTCTACCATTACACCATGTAAATCCTCCCCCCTCGGCTTGAATTTCTCTTAGATGGCAATCCGAAATAGCAAGTCGAAAGTTTCTCATAAGATATTCTGGTTTAGGGCCCCCTCCATTGTTTTCTTTATTATTAACTATTTCATTGAAGTCTCCCCCACAAATCCAAGCACCATGAAACATGGTTTTTATCCTTTTCAAAAGCTTCCAACTTTCCAATCTTCCTCCCGGATCCGGACTACCATAAAAACCCGTAAAACGCCAAGTAAAGCCCAAGTCGTTTTCCACAAGAGCATCAATGTGAGAAGCCGTAAAAGACTTAATCTGAACCGAGTAAACGTCTGACCAAAGAAGAGCCAAACCACCACTTTTGCCTTTGGCATCCACCGTAAAACACCCCACATAGCCTAATTGAATACGAATAAACTCCATTCGAATACTGTTAAGCCGAGTTTCAGATAAGAATATCATCCCGGGATGATAATCTTTAACATGGGATTTTAAGGAATTTAGAGTCCAAGGGTTCCCAAGTCCTAGGACATTCCAAAATAAGGCATTCATGGCTCTCGGCGACCCAGTTCTACTGAGTTCGCCGCTTTCATAGTTTCATCAAAGGTCAAATCGGTTGCTGTCGAAAATTCCTTTGGGTCTTTCCTGTGTCGTATCTGATGTATCTCCTTAGAAGGTATCATCTTAGAGCCATTATTCCCATTGTTCTTAGTTCTTTTCGGGATCACCTTCCTTCTCTTAGCAGGCCCTTCCATCTTCATCAAAGCTTCCAAGTTACTATCATAAGTTAGGGGTATGTCCAAAAGAGTAGATTTATCTATTATTGGGGATTCAAGAGGAGTTTCTTGAGGACATGGTGGATGAATCTTGTCAGGAATTGTTAAGTTATTTAGAGTCACCATACACTCTTCTCTCCAAGCGCCATTCCGTTTAGATCTTCCCTGACCATCACACTTCATTTGATCACTACAACCTGCTATATTCCCAGCTTCCAGAACCATTGGACCTTCCTTCGAAAAACCCAGGGGCTCATCTATTATCCTGCCCTTTCCTTTCTCCAAAATCTTCGACCCAGGATTGTAAGAAAAGATGCCAGAATTTTCGAAGCCTCCATAGTGACACCAGTTTTGAATTCGGGTATGGGATTGATCCCTTGTCCGCCACCAGAATGAATTACTTCCGAAGTCGATGAAGGTTTTTCCTTGAATCCAGGAGGAGGAAAATTTGATGAAAAAACACCAGAGGGATTCTTGATTTGTGAATAAAGATAATCCTTCTTTTCATCAATCTTTAGCCATGCTCCATATCCCGGAAGTTGGTTTCCAAGTCCATCTTCAACGAATTTCATTGGTTCTGCACAAACCCGAGTATCATGCCCCACAAAACCACAATTAAAACACATATAAGGTAAACAATCGTACCTGTATGGGAGCCATAGTTTTCGACCTTCAAACGGAAAGAGGAAGCCTGGGCAGATGGGCTTTGATATATCATACATGACTTTGAAGGTGAAGAAACCTTTGGAAACCATCTTTGGTATATCAATCTTTTGAATCTCGAGCACTTCACCAGCAAACCCAGATAGTCGTTCCAAGTTCCCTTTAGTGATCGATTTGGCAGGGAGATTGTGAATTCGACCACTTAAAGGGAATTTTGAGAGACCGTTTTCCCAATTCTGTGGGATACCGTTAAATCTTTCCAAGATCAGTATACCATTGTTGAGGAACCAAGGATTCTTGGCCAAGATCCGATTTAAATCCTTAGTCGATTTGAAAGAGAAGACCAAGAAGCTTGCTGTTGCTGTTGTTAGCTTAATTTCCACACTCCAATCTCTGTCCGAAATGCCCCAAACACGTCCTAGAATCGTTCTCAATAGAGAACGACTCATTGGGTGATTCGAACACTATCGTCCCATAGTGCAAAGAGCATTCACTTCTGATCCCCCAGATTCGTTGATTTCCCAGCCTTCATCATCCAGCACGGTCAGATTGGTTGTTCTGTTCAGCAGGTCTTCCATGGAGGTATCATTGTTCGTCATGGTCACGGGCTTTTCCAGCATCTTAGGAAGGCTCTTCTCAAGAGAGAGCAAAGGTTTTTGAAGGTATATTCATATTTTTATATATTAAGATAATTACGCGGTAATACTCAATAAGTGGTAGTTTATTTCGTCAACAAAATTAGAATTAAATAGAAATTAGATAGTCTGATAGTGTTTATTTTTTGGCCAATAAAATTAAATTTAGTAAAAATTACATAATATGATAGTGTCATACATGTATTTTTAGGCCAATAAAATTAAAATTAAATAGATTATATAGTATGATGGTGTGTATGTAATGTATGCATGCAATTTTTTTTCTGATTTAAAAAAAATGGCTGTTTTATATATATAAAAAAATATTTCTTTAAGAAAAATATAAAGAAAATATTTTAGGATAATTCTACAATAGACACCCTAAAATTGAATACATCAATGCACCTCTTAAATTCTTAATAATTATTGGATGTAATATTAAGTGTACACATTTGTAGGAATTTTCTTGGTGAAATTCCTAGAATGCCCTACACCAACTCAAGTATATAGTCAAAAACGACAGGGATAAAATTGTCCCAGAAAATTCAACTTAAACCAAAACCAAACGACAAAGAAACACTGTCGTATTCACCTGCACGACAAATCGTTTTAACCAAACGATTTGTCGTTCTGCCTTGAACAAAACTAAGTGAAATCAGAGCTAACCCTAGCTCATTTCACTCATTCGAACATTCGAGAGTTTCTCAAACTCTCTCTCTTTCTCTCTGTCTTCTCTCTGGTTCTCAAACCCTAGAACCAGAGATTCTTCTCGATCTCTTGATCAATCTTACCCAGAAATCATCCCAGAAACACCATACAACACACACACACAAAGATCAAACAAAGCACAGTAGAGTTAGTAAGAAATCAAACACCAGAAGTTATAGAGGTTCGCCCTAAATCAGGGGTACGTCCTCTTTCGAGCTCGCTTTGAAGACGATCCTCAGATCTGCACTATTTGAAGAAGATTAATACAAAAGGTGAGAAATCCAAGTCACAATCTCGACTGGTATTTCTGATGTTCTCTCTTTTTCTCTTTATGTGTTTATTTCTCTCTTATTTTCTTTTCTCACTCACTGACTCTTTTCTTTTTCTTTGCATGAACTTGAAACAACGTTCGGAGCTGAACAACTTCCACATCTGGAATTCTGGGCTCTGGTTTTCTGGTATCTCTCAACTGAGAGATTGGTAAGGCTCTAGATCCCTTTATATAGTTGTAGGTTAGGGTTGATCAAGGTCTAGGAGTTAGTTACAATTTTGGTTGTAACTTACTACTAGATCTTGATCCACTAGAGGCGAAGCCATATAGGATCTGGTCTGATTTATTTGTATTTTTCTTCTCTTCTTGTAAAGCTGTAATAATAAGTGTGACAGGGGGGATCTAATTTAACAACATTATTTAGTGGGGTGTTGCACAGAGAATATAATTCTCTTTTTCTCACACACGTTCCACTCTTCTATTTTATAAAAAAAAAAAAAAAAATCTCACTCCCTTAACCACCAAATCTCTATTTTTTCGTTACCTAACCCACTTTGCTCTCCTACACTTTCTATTTCACTTTCTCACTGCATAAACTTGATTTCAAGGCTCATTTTTTAAAGTTGGTCAAGTTTTAAATTTCAAATGATCGCTTACTCTCAGCAACATTATTATTGAATTATGCATCAACAAATTATCTTTCATTAGGTGAACTCTCAATCTTCTTATTTAATTGTTTAAGTGATTTCCTTTTCCATTATTGTTTGGCAGTACAATATTGATTAAAATTTTTCTCTTTTTAATGGATATTGAATGCAACTATTTTTGGTGGAGTAGCTGCTAACTGTCACTTAACACCTAAAAATGGACAGAAAGGGCTAACTGCTAACAGAAGTTGAGTTTAGGAGGTTTTACCACCAAAATTTTAGATTAGGGGGTTAGTTGCAAAAACCTGCCTACTTTAGGGGTTTTGCCGCAAATAACATTTTTATACGCGTGTAAAATAGACTGTTTGAACATTATTTTCTATATTGTAAATTATTCCGAATTTCTTAAAATTTTGTAGGATATCTCAAATATCTATAGAGTACATGAATATGAAAAAAATTAGACTAAATTTTTTTTTCTAGATGCCGAAACAAGTAGAGAGTGTATCAATACATCAATTTTAAGAGGGTGCATTGTAGAATCACCCCGTATTATTTTACTAGTTAAAATAAAAAAGGAAAATAAATATAAATAATTTCCTCCAAAAAAAAACAGGAGATTTTTGTGATAAAATGGTACAGGAGGCGAGTGATTGTGGGAAGAACAGGGGAGGCATACAGCAGCTTTGGCAAGCGGGTGCCAGTCAAAGCCCATGGGTCAACGAGCTGGGGAAGACAGAAAGCTGATGGGCTGGCACAATTGTGTTACCTCTTAATTAAATTCCACTTTGTTCTTGCAAAAATACCAATTTTTCTTTCACATCATAACAAAAGTAAAATAAATTAAATTCTGTATTTCAAGATGCAATAATATGATCATCAGTTCGCTTTAAGTAATTAAAATCGATTCTCTTGGTAGAAACCTTTGGTTCCAAAGGTGCATTGTCATTTTCGGAATCAATCCAGTGAATTAATTGTCACCACAAACAAAGCTAATAATATACCTTCCAAATTCTAGTCATCTGTCCAATATAAGTAAAGATGAGGATCTTCTTGATTGACCAGTGTTTGTGTTGGTTTTTCTATGGAAAAGGAGGTATTTACTGTCCTTTATTACAATATTATGAGGGTTTTTATACAGAAACACAATTGATTTTTATTTTAAATAAAAAAAATCAAAGGAAATAAAAGAATCAATAAAGTAAAACTCAATACTAAAGCTCATTCGGTACGCCGTATTGTATTGTGTTTAAATATAATATATATGGAACACTTCTTAATAGGTAATACCCATTGATGGACACTAAAAAATATTAATAAGTTAACAATCTAATAACCCTTTATGGTAAGTTTCTTACAATTATTTTTTTAAAAAAATTATATTTATTTTTTATAAAATTGGAAATAATAATTACAACCAACAATTTGATAAAATTATAAATTATTTTTAAAAATTAATTGAAATTACTACTTTATTATTTAATTTTATGAAATTGTGAGTTTATTAATAATTTATTATTGTAAAACTAAGAATCATTTACATGTATATCAATGTGTTTTTTTTATTAGGAGAATAAGAGCTTGATTGTGGAATCTAATTGTCTTAATATTATTCATGCTCTCAAAAATAAAACGCTGCAATACTTCTTAGTTCTTACTAAGGGTATCATTGTTAGAGAAATATTATTATCATCTAATGATTTTTTTTGACATTACCATGCATCATTCTCCTAGAATAATTAATGATGTGTTGTTCATTATTTATATTCTTAGGATTGGAAGATGATAATCTTGTCTAGGGGTCAAGTATAATTTTTTGTGCTGAAATTCTTGTGTTGGCAACTGTCATTATTCAATAATGTTTATGACACTTTTTTTCTTCATTCATTATTTTTGTTAAAATTTTCTTCATTGATTTTATTCTTATAAGTTTTGGTAAGTTCAAGTATTTTAAAAAAAATAAAAACATATAAATGATTGTTAATTATTATGAAATTAAAGATTTTAGGTTTAGAAAAAATCTTATACATTTTATATGTATTAAAGCTTAAAGCTTAATTTTTTTTTTGTTCTCAGTAATGCAATTTAGAATTCTAGTTTAAAGAAATTTTATAAAAAGATAAATATAAATTTTTTTTCTTTTTAATCTTTAAAATGATTTTTATTAATTAAAAAAAATAGTTTGTTAGTATTTTTAGTGTGTTTTATTTTTTAAATAACAATTCTATGTATAATTTTTTTATTTCTATTAATAGTTTTATGTATTTTAGGAACATAGAGAATAACAAAATAGGAAATATTTTTTTTTTAATATTTAGTTAATGACTATAAATATCAACCATTAGATATTTGATGCGATGTTCAAGAATAAAATACCCATTAAGAGCATACTCAAATATATATATATATACTAGCAAAAAACTACGTGCGAGACACGTATACTAAATTTTATGCTAGTTTTTTCTATGTTATTTGAAAGTGATACAATTAAAAATTAAAAAAAAAATATTATTAATTATTAAGTGAGATTATTATTATAGGAAGAAATCACAAATTAATTAATCTTATAATCTTAACTTTAATCAAATAGGGTTCTAAATATATGAACAATAAATAATCACGTAAAAATAAAAAATAATTATTTGAATAAAGAATTCAGTATACACAGTTATATATATGAATCGCATTAATCAAAAATAATTATTCAATATATGAACAATAATTTGTCACGCTATATATTTCCCAATAAAGAAATCCACCTCCTCATAGTCAAAAATAAATAATACATGTAATACAGATTTTTGTAATAGAGTACCTAAAATAAACAAAACTTCAGTTACCATAATCGGAAAATGTTTAAGTGAACTAAATAATGACTAAGAAGATCTAAATTGCAAAATAAAAATAACATGTCTATATGCGAGTATGATTTTTTTGCTATACGAGCATGATTGATCTAAGAGAAAATAGATAAACCTATAAACATATAAATATACTTAATATTAATTTTGACAAAGAAACAATTCAATTATAAATAATTCTAAATATCAGCTTGACAATTTCAACACACTAATTACTCATTAAATAATCATAATGTATACATCATGATAATTTTATTTTATTTGATATTAAATGATAGAGATTATTGAGGTTTTCAGCCATGGAAAACACACTATGATCAAAAAGTAATGCTCATTAATTGTATATTTCAAAGAAACCTAAATTTCCATGAATGTTCCTAATAAGATATAAACAATAAAGTTGTAAATTAAAAAAAAAAAAGTAGCAAAATTTCAGTTAATATAAGAAATAGAATAAATTGAAGATTTATACAATACTGAAATTTGAACTCTTAGAGGCCATTAGCGAAGGGGCGAAACTCGTTAGATCCCCTAGTAGAACACTACCTTAATGGTCTGAACACAAAAATTGTAAAAATTAAAATATGAATAAATTAGCATCATGAACAAAAGAAAAATTAAAAGGAAAAGACTTAATAATTACGTGACAAATAATTTTTTATTGAATTAAAAAGTTAAGATTATAAGATTAATTTAAATTATTGTTCATATATTGATTAATGGGATTAATCAATATATGAACAATACTTTAAATTAATCTTATAATCTTAACTTGAATCAAATAGGGTTTATAAAGGAGGCATAAATAATCAAATATGGTTAGAAATACGGTAATTAAAGAAAATCTAAAACCCTATTATTATTTTTTTTTTGGATTTAATGGGATTTATTTTATTTTTATTTTATTATATATAAATAAAAAGTGACCCATGAATTTCTCATAAACTATTTTATTTTTAATAATAAACTATTTTATTTTTAATATAAATAAAAAGTCACTCATGAATTTCTCATAAACCAAGAATTCTGTTATATAGACACACTTTATATAGAATAGATATTTATATCGTTGCAAGAAAAGAAAACTAACAAACATTGTTGTATATTAGCATCCGACAAAATGACAAATACAAATATATCTCAATATTTTTTTTAAAAAAAAACTAGAATATATTTCAAAGACTAATTAGTAAGCCACATCCATTAGGCTAAGAAGGAAGAGTAATATTTTCCTTTTATTATACGTCTTAATTTGGTTTGACTATGCCGTTTATATTCTAGAAACAAAAAAAAAGTTACCTTAAGCAAGCATATATCTTGGGATGAAATGAGGAAGGTAAAAATTGTATTATATTTAGTATAAAATGATTTTGTGATAGATTTGTGTTAAGAATTATGTTCTAATGAAAATTATAAGATTTGACGTAAAATTTAATATTTAATTAATAATTTTATTAAAAATATAGTAAAAATAATTTTATTATATAAACAATGAAAATAAATGTATAAAAGTTTGGAACGTAATAATTAAATATTAACATTGACTTCAAAATAAATATAGAAGCAAAATTTTTACAAAATGAATTATATTTGATGCTCTAAGTCTACAATATATCCAATGAATATAGACGGTTTAATGCACGGTCCACTATCAAAACCACTCTAAACTAACACATATTTCTGAGTCAAAAACTTTATATCTTCATATAAATATAAAATATATATGGTACAATGTAGTGGATGATATCTCTCCACAAGTATAGTAATAGCATAGCACCGTGTTTGGGAGAGAGAAAACAACGTAACATCGATCATTGCAAGTTGATTCGTTTGGGTGAGAAAGGCAATGCTTCCTCTCTCGCTAGTCCAAAAACTAGAACCAAATTAAGCTTGCTAAAAGTTAAGAAAGAAAGATCTATCGATCTTTCATAGACAAACTGAAATGAAAAAAAACAAGAAAGAAAGATGGCCACGAATATGTATATGTCGGTATACAAAGCCATTTTTGTTGACTCACACTCTTTGACTTTCTCATTTACATAATTCTCTTATATTGCATGAAATGAAAATACATTGTATTGTATATTCTGCTACAGCATATATTTTCAATTAGTGCTATAGTCCATTTTCTAAACTTTGGCATTATTATTAGTTTCACATATATATATAGCAAGGTGATATTTATAATATATAACTAATTGCTTCTAATACTTACATTTAGTCAAGCTAAGCTTATAGATCAACATGAGAGTAATGAAGCTGTACAAAACGCTTTTCTTCTTTTCGTTGCTCAATGCCTTTGCTGTAGTACTTATTGTTCATGCACAAGAGGGCCAATCAGGTAAATAATATGACCAACAAAATCATCATATATATATAATACATATACATAATGCTAATATTAATCTTTGTTCTCAGGCTTTATCAGCTTAGATTGTGGTCTGCCATTGAACTCCAACTATACAGAGCCAACAACAGAGCTTAAATATATCTCAGACGTACCTTTCATCACAACAGGTTCAAGTCACAGCATAGCACCCGAATACAAAACCGGTGTTCAAGAACAAGTGAAAAATCTTAGAAGCTTTCCAGAAGGAATTAGAAACTGCTACAGAGTAAATGTCACAAAAGGAACTAGATACTTAATCAGAGCAACATTTTTTCATGGGAATTACGACAACCAAAATACAGCACCAGAATTCGATCTCCATCTAGGAGTTAACTTATGGACCAAAGTGACATTTATCAACGTGTCTATAAGTTCTATCCGTGAGATCATTCATCTTGCATCACGAGACTTCCTCCACGTTTGTCTTGTAAATATTGGATCAGGAACTCCATTCATTTCAGCTTTGGAGTTTAGGCCTTTCAGTAGTAACATTTACAATTACACTGCTACGTCTGGATATTCTGAGTCTTTGGCACTACTCTTTCGCTTAGATATTGGCTCAACCACTGATCTAGCATACAGGTATAAAATATATAATTAGTATAATATAATAACGACTATCTATCTACACACATGTCAATTTTGTTTACTTGTATTTTTTTTTAGGTACCCTTATGATTTCTACGACCGAAGTTGGTTACCCTATAATGGAAAGGGATGGACTGTAATTAGTACAACGAAATATCCTCAAAGCCAGAGATACTACCGGCCACCAGCTATTGTGATGAGCACGGCTGCAACGCCCATCAACGAAAGCGATCCATTGGAATTTTCTGTGTTTTCCCCTAACCAGAATGCTGATTTATATTTTTATATGTACTTCACTGAAACTCAATTACTCCAACCTAATCAATCAAGATTATTCAATGTTATTGTTAATGGAGAGCTCTGGTTTGAAGATATTGCTCCTCTCTACCGAAACACGACCACCATATTTAGCACTTCAGGCAATTCTGGTTTTAGTCAATACAATTTTTCACTTGTTAAGCTTCAAAATTCAACTCTGCCTCCTATTTTGAATGCCTTTGAAGTCTTCTACTCTGTCGATGTTTCACACTTAGAGACAGACATAAATGATGGTATACACATATATATCTTTTATATCTTTTACATTTTTGCAATTTCTTTTTAATTAATACATAATAATTCCATGGTTTTATTTGATTATATATTATGAACATTAGTGAATACAATCACCAATGTAAAGTCAACTTACGGAGTAAAGAGAAATTGGGACGGAGACCCTTGTGCCCCTGTGGAATACTCGTGGAGTGGCCTAAATTGTAGCTACAATGATTTTGATCCTCCAATGATTATATCCTTGTAAGTTATTTTATAGCACTCCCTAACTTTAATTTTTAATTTTATTATTATTGTTCTTTATAACATATAATTCTAAATTGATTGAAATTAATGATATTCAGGAACTTGTCATCGAGTGGATTGACTGGCAATGTAACTACACACATATCAAAACTCTCTAGGATTCAATCTCTGTAAGTACCTTAAATCTATCATGATTTTTCTCTACTTTACTTGCTGTTTATCTACAAGTTGTACAATCACAAACTACTTAATTACTCTGTTTTGTTTCAGGGATTTGTCTAACAATAATTTAACTGGACCGGTTCCTGAATTTTTGACACGATTGCCAAACTTAAGGGTTCTGTAAGTCTTTATTAATAGACACCGTACAAATTTAATTGTCTGCATTACTAAAATTTTATTATTATATCTGCATTATTCATCAAGGTATTCTTCTTGCTTTGTACTCCAGAAACTTGAGAAGAAACAATCTCACAGGTTCAATTCCAATTAAGCTTATTGAAAAGTCAAATCGTGGTTTGCTATCATTAAGGTATGTCTGTCAAAGCTTGTATAAAGGCTTTGACCATTTATATATACATATTCTGCATTAATTTTCTTTTTATAAATTTGTATAATATGCTTCCTAACATAAATTATTCCTTGGATCAATATTATAATAATCTATAGCGTGGGAGAAAATCCTCATCTATGTGTCTCATCTAAGTGTGAGAATACGGAGAAGAGAAAGAGGAGTATTGTTCCAATTTTAGCATCAGTACTTGGTGGTTTGGTTGTGACTTTGTTAATAGCAGTGGCTGTTTTTGTTGGCTTGAAAATGAAAAAGACCCAAGGTAAGTAATAATAAGACTGTATATTTTATATAAGTTTATTACAAATGAACAAGCAATTAATATATAGAAATTAATTTTCTAGCTTTATATGATAAATTTGTTATAACATTAAATATTGCAGATCCCAGTGCTCAAAAGAATGCATTTGAATCCTCAAAACGACAGTTTAGTTACTCTGAGATCATAAGAATTACAAACAATTTTGAGCGAGTTCTTGGAAAAGGGGGATTTGGAACCGTTTACCATGGCTTGATAGATGAGAATACTCAAGTAGCTGTGAAAGTGCTTTCTTCTACTTCCGTTCAAGGTTATCAGCAATTTCAAGCAGAGGCATGTTTTTTCTTTCTTGTTAATTATATATTGAGATATGTAATATATGCAATGCAAGTATATAAATTATATATAATGTGGTTTTTTCTCAATTATAGGTTCAACTTCTTATGAAAGTTTATCACAGAAACTTGACTAGCCTTGTTGGTTATTGCAACGAAGGGGACGAAATGGCACTTATCTATGAATATATGGCCAATGGAGACTTAAGCTCACATCTTTCAGGTTCAATTTTTCTTACGTCATGAAAATGTTCTTTTTACAAGAAGTTATTATAGCATTGAGCTCTGATTTATTATTTCTAATTACAGGCGATAGTAACACAAATGTCTTGAGTTGGGAAGGTAGGATTAGGATTGCAATGGATGCTGCACAAGGTTAGGAAAAGTACAAATTTTTTTTCCACCTTTATAAAAAAAAATAGCTTTTTCTGTGTGTGATTGACAGTAAATTTAAAAAAATGTAGGGTTGGAGTACATGCACTTTGGTTGTAAGCCACCTATAGTCCATCGAGATGTGAAGACGACAAACATCTTGTTGACTGAGAATTTTCAAGCGAAACTTGCTGATTTTGGTCTCTCAAGGGTTTTCCCCACTGATACAGGCACTCATGTTTCTACAGTTGTTGCTGGTACTCCTGGATACCTTGATCCTGCGTAAGTTTTTATTTTATATATATATATATATATATATATATATATATTCAGTTGAAGAAAAGAAAAATGATATATATGTTTAAAAACTATACACTGAACAAGAATCTTAATTTTTTTTTTAGGTATCACATAACAAATAGATTAAATGAGACGAGTGACATTTATAGTTATGGAGTTGTTTTGTTAGAGATAATCACAAATCAACCGGCCATAATTAAAGTAAATGAGAGTACTGATGATGAAAGGATTCACATAAGCCGATGGGTTAGCTCTACCATCGATAACGGTGCAATTACAAGTATTGTTGATCCAAGGCTGCAGGGAGGCTTTGATAATAACTCTGCATGGAAAGCTGTTGAAATAGGAATGGCTTGTGTATCTCCAACACCAAGAAAAAGGCCAAACATGAGTGAGGTCGTGAATGGACTTAAAGAATGTTTGGCAATGGAGCTTGCTCGAAATAACCATGGCCGACTGACTAATTCCTCTTTAGACGTGTCTACCGAAATTAGTCCATTGGCTAGGTAGAGAAGTACAAAAACATACATCTCAATTGCTGTTTCATATATTTCTTTGAAAATTTTGTTTAACGAGTTGAATTTACTCGATTGTGTTGCATCTTATCTATCAATAATAATGACTTTACATATACAATTCACATGCTATACGCACGCGTTAACGAAATTTTACAATGTTATAAGGAAAAATAGATAAGATAATTATTATTCTGGTTCTTTGGGTTCAATGAATTAGTCTCTAATTAAGATTTAATTGATGCTGAAACTACTTTTATATATATAATTAATTTGATCATCAAATTACAATAATATCATTTCGAGTCAAAGCACTAGCTAGCGTTTAATTTTGTGTGTGTTATATATAAAATTAAATCAATTACCAAATAAAGAGAAAAATTGGGGCAATATAGCAACATAATAGTTTGGAAGCTAGAGCTATAACATTGTGATTTTATTTTAAAGACGGGTATCACTGTCAGCGATCTCTTTCAAATATACCGAACTTCAACGAGTTATTCGGTCGACATTACAAATGAATAACCCACTGATATAACAAGTGGAATAATTTAATAGATGTTAAGACTGAATTACTATTATGCATAGACGTGTTATTATTTTTGTACTTATAAGCATCCTTAATTAGCTAGGGCACGCTGGTTTTATTGACTTTGGACTTGCACGTACGATAAAGAAGTTAGGAGTGACTTTGTTCATTTTAAATTAAGAATACGTACAAGAATGATGTGTGCTCTTAATTGTAATATTCCCCAGAACTAAAGTTTGGTCATTACTATGTATAGTAAATATTGACAATAACTCACTCAAAGCCTCAAACTTATTTACGACGTCGATGACTTTGACTTAGAGCACCTCTTATTATTTGGACTTTTGTATTATATATGTGTTATATATTTGTTTTTATGGTCTTTTTCCTTGTTGTTTCTATCAATCAATATAATATACATATTCTGAAGCTTAATTACATTCGCGCGTAATATGAACAATCATTCTCTTGACCAATTAACTACCATTAATGCAAAAATTCTTAATTATTTTCTCTAAACTACAATTAATGCATGTAGTTAGTTGAATAATGAGCATTGCTATTAGGCACTAGTGGTGCTTAGCACCTTCTTGACATGTCGCGTTGCGATTAGCTAACGATATCCCCTAAAAGCTATTATATTAAATTATGTGGGACCCGATACTTAGTTGAACCAATAGCGATATTAACACATAAGAGAGTGCTAGACACTACTGGTGCCCGACATTACTGGTGCCCTTTAGCATTTCTCTTGAATAATATATGGTATATGTTCGATCATTTTAATTAATTTGGTCGATATATATATTTATACTTATATATACTAGTAAAGGTATGTACTACAGTACTCATAAGAGATTAAAATAAGTTTATTATAAAAATAATTTTTTTTTTGTGAAAATATTATAAAAATTAAATATGATTCATGAGCATCTATCAATTAAAATTCATCAATGAAAATATAAATCATATATTTATAATTTACTTTTCTATATAAAAGATAATAATAATTAATATTAAAATTAATTGGAAAAACTTATTAGAGAGAATGCAATGTAATATTTAGTAATATGTTTCTATATATATTGATTTTATCTAATAATATACACTTAATAAAAATACTTATTATCACATATAATTTCTTTGACAAAAAAAATATAAAATTTAAAAAGATTAACATCAGTATTATGTATAGTGTACATAAACAAAGTAAAGACAAAAAAAGTAAGCCGTTAAAAAATAATAGAGAAAGCATGAATATGGGATAAAGAAACTGAGGAAATAATCAATGAAAATGTACAAGAAGGTTAGGCGATATTTTTTTAGCAAAGGGTACGTATATTGGCTCATACGCATATGGTACGATAGTACACGTACGTACGCAATTATAAATATTATTAATAATTTCAAATGTAATTTTTGAGAAAGATAATGTAATCTTAAAGTTGGATCAATGGTGGCTTTTATTAAACTAGCTAGTTAAAATTATGTTCTTTTGAAAGATTTTTATTATGTTTAAATTCACTATATATAATTTCAATCTCGGGCAATATCAATAATCAATAAATTATAACAATAATAGACAAATGCATCTTAATTATTTCTAGTTTTTGCAATAAATATATTATGGGTTCATGAATCATGATTGTTAATAAATAAATAAAACAATTTGCTGGTAATATTCTTAATTCTTTTCAACTGTTTTTAGTCGAGTTGTAACACATAGGTTCAACGTCGGCTTAATAATTCGGATATTATTTTTTCTTTATACTCAATAACCGCGTCGGATTGAGATAATAGAGTCAAGAGTCAAAAGCTAGGGTAAGGTGTAAACGCTGCAGGGGTGTGGTGTTCAAACTTTGCAACCAAATGCATGAAAGACAAAAAAGAAGCTTGCCTTATTATTGTACGTAGGAATAAGGACAATACATATTGACCACTTGCACCAATTATACACGATCGATCCTAATTTCTAACATATATCTCACTTATTTAACTTATTATATACCTCTTTAATTTGGGACCGCTCACCCAGACTTAAAAAAAGAGTTGACTACCCAAACCCAACTCTATTTTATTCGCCAAAATAATACATATATATATTTATAACAATATATTGTATAATATTAAAAGGAACTTATATCATTTTTAAGTGTTTTAAAGTTTGAGCACGTAACGTGAAGTTAGCATGAAGATAGAGCATTTTCACTCCTACACAATTCTTGTTATTTATTATTTTTTGTCTTTCTTTGTCGTCGCTCATGCCCAGGATCAATCAGGTAATTAATTATAGTTAATTTTCCATTGTACTCATTAACTTATAAAATAATAATAATAATATTAATTAATTAAGACTCTTATGCATATAATATCGATCAGGCTTCATCAGCTTAGACTGTGGATCACCCAAAAACACCAGCTTCGCCGAACCAACAACAGGCATAAATTACATCTCAGACGAACCTTTCATCAACAGTAGTGGAGTGAGTAACAGCATACTACCACTTTACAGACTGAATCTTCAACAACATGCAATAAAACTCAGAAGCTTTCCTGATGGAATAAGAAACTGTTACACTATAAACATAAAAAAGGGTACCAAGTATTTGATAAGGTTATCTTTTCTGTACGGGAATTATGACGCCAAAAATAATACCCCTAAATTTGATATCCACTTGGGTGCTAATTTTTGGGATACGGTGAAAGTAGAGGGTATATCTACACCTTCTATAAGGGAGATCATCCATGTCCCATTACAGAATTATGTTCGTGTTTGTCTCGTCAATACTGGAACAGGGACACCTTTTGTTAACGCAATAGAACTTCGGCCTTTGAAAAACAATACCTATGAGGTCGATCAATATGTATCTTTGGCTATGGTTGATCGGCTCGATATTGGTTCAACCACTAATGGAGCACAGAGGTGATTAAGTGATTAATTATTTTATTTATCTTTTTATAATATTATTTAGCATTGGGGTTACTATATTATTTATTAATTAAAATGTGTTTGATTTCATGTTGAATCATGACATATTTCTTATATTTATATAAAAATAAAAAATTGATCCATGAATTAAAAAGGAACAAATTTTTTAATTTTTGTTTCTTTTAGGTTTCCAGAAGACGTTTTTGATCGGAAATGGGGGAGTTTTCAGGACGAGAGTGTTTGGACGACCATAACGACGTCGTTGAGTGTGGAATCAAATGAATTCCTAGTACCTTCTCAGATAATGAGAACTGCAGCGACGACCATCAATAGTGCACCTTTGGAGCTTTTTGTGACGGCCAGCGATGAGAGTAACAGATTTTATGTCTACTTGCATTTTGCTGAACTTGAAAAACTCAAGCCCAATGACTCTAGAGCATTTGATATTAAACTAAACAGTGTCAACTTATACAAAAATTGTGTACCCAATTACTTGTCAACAAACACTATCTACAGCATTTCACCATTTACTGGGAGATTGAACTATACAATCTCAATCAACAAAGCCTGGAATTCGACTCTACCTCCAATCTTGAATGCCATCGAGCTCTATTCTCTTATAGATCTCTCTCTACCAGAAACGGCCCAAGCTGACGGTTCGTTAATTATAACTTAACTATGATTAGTGTTGGTTTTGTTAATTATATAATTAATAATTATAATATATATTGTATGTAGTGGATGCGTTAACGAACGTAAAGTCAGCTTATGGAGTTAATAAGAGAAATTGGGATGGAGATCCTTGTCTCCCATCAAACTACTCGTGGGTGGGTCTCAACTGTAATTTTGACGGTTCAGATCCTCCTAGAGTCACATCTTTGTAAGTTAACTACTTTACTCTTCTTCTTCGTTAATTAATTTAATTATGAATTTCAAATCTTATTAATTATGTGTGATATAGGAACTTATCTTCGAGTGGATTGACTGGCGAGATAAGCACACATATCTCAGAACTCACTGAGTTGGAGTCCTTGTGAGTAATATATATCTGATTAATTAATCTTATTTAATTACAATCGATCGGTAATTTATTTAATATTATTATATATATTGTTGATGTGAAATATTTCAGGGACTTGTCAAACAACAATTTAACAGGATCAGTGCCTGATTTTCTTTCTCAGTTGTCAAAATTAAAAGTCTTGTAAGTTATATTTTTATACTCTAGTTTTCATCTATACATGTTATAATGCATGGATTACCAAATATATAATTCGATCGAGCTCTGTTTTCTGTTTTATAATGCAGAAACCTGGGGAGAAACAAGCTTACAGGTTTAGTGCCAGCAGTACTCGTTGAAAGATCAAAGGATGGTTCACTATCAATAAGGTCTAGTTCCAAAGCTACGTGTGCTCTTACAAATTTTTTTTATTACTTGGATATTACACGTAGACTCACATTATACTAAAATTCACATTTTTTATTTTTATTTTGCGGATAATAGTATTGAAGGAAACCCAGATTTATGTGAGTCGTTTCCATGCAAAAAGAATAAGAAGAGCAGCAAAGTAATTCCAATAGTCGCATCAGCTGGTGGTTTTGTCATTCTTTCGATAGTAGTAGTAGCAATTATTTTGATAATACTACTGAATAAAAAGAAACGAGGTAATTAAATTTCTATATATATTTACATCATTTTTGTTTAATTAACCTTAATTGGTCCTAATATGTACATATTAATATATAGCTGCAGGTGTAAATGATGATAAATCAGCATATTCTAATAATTTCCAGAATGATTCGTTTGAGTTCAAACAACGTCAATTCACGTACTCTGAGATTGTTAAAATAACTAACAACTTCGAGAGAATTCTTGGAAAAGGTGGATTTGGAACCGTTTACCATGGCCTCATTGATAACGTTCAAGTAGCTGTGAAGATGCTTTCTGCTTCATCAGTTCAGGGATTTCAACAATTTCAAGCAGAGGTACTATTTTTACATGGGCTTAATTATATATATAATTCATTAACAATTTGTTGATTTGAAATTAATTTGTGAGTTTATATTCATAATAACAGGTTAAACTTCTTATGAGGGTTCACCATAGAAACTTAACTACCCTTGTTGGATATTGTAACGAAGGAACGAACTTGGCACTTATTTACGAGTATATGCCCAATGGAAGTTTGGACACACATCTTTCAGGTTTGAGTTTTTAACTAAAAAAATAATTTTTGAACATGATTTTCTTTTTTCTTTCTTCTCCCGATTGCTTCTTATAATTTAAATATATAAACTATCTAATGAGAAAGTAGTAGATCAACAAACTTGACTCTGTCTTTTATTATGCATATATAGATGATAGCCGTACAAAAGTCTTGAGTTGGGAGGAAAGACTCCACATAGCACTGGATGCAGCTCAAGGTATTTTAGCTTTACATTTATAAGTTGATTTGATTATTTATACATTATTATTGTTTTGCTCTATATATAATTAATTTCTATATCATTATTTCCCCTTTTTACTTATATAGGATTGGAGTATTTACACAGCGGTTGTAAGCCAGCCATAGTACATAGAGATGTAAAGGCTGCAAATATTTTGTTAAATGAGAATTTTCAAGCCAAAATAGCAGACTTTGGTTTGTCCAAGTTTTTCCCAACTGATGGTGGTACTCATGTGTCCACAATTCCTGCAGGCACTCCTGGATATCTTGACCCTGAGTGAGTTATTTTAATTTAATTGAAAATGAAAAGGCATTAATTAATAGTCAATGAAATAATATTGTTAGCTATATTAATTTGTATATTTGTTTGTAGGTATTATATGACTCACAGACTTGTAGAAAAAAGTGATGTGTACAGTTTTGGAGTGGTGTTATTAGAAATAATTACAAATCGACCAGCCATCAGCAGAGTAATTCATGAGAGGGATCGAGGTCACATAACTCAGTGGGTGAGCTTTATGCTTGCCAATGGAGATGTCAAAAGTATTGTTGATCCAAAGTTAGAGGGAAATTTCGAAATCAACTCAATATGGAAAGCTGTGGAAGTAGGCATGGCTTGTGTGTCTAAAAAGTTAAACATGAGTCAGGTTGTAATTGAATTAAAGGAGTGTTTGGCACTAGAATTAGCTCAGAGACACGACTACAACAGCAGCCGTAGTGTGACTGATCATCATTCAGTAAATGATGAAATGCTATCTCTTGATCTCGATGTTATGATTACTGAATCACATCCTCTCGCACGCTAATTTAGAATTTCAGTTAATTAATGTCTAATTGTTTCGTTCTTTTTCATTGAAATTGAAATGTAATAATCTGTGATAGATCACCATTTTTATATTATTATTTGAAAAAATTATATATGAAAATAAATGAAGGGATAAGTTGAAAACAATTTTTTTTATTACAAATTATCTAAATATAACTTGAAAATAATATTGATTGATAAATATTTTTACAAAACTTATCAAAATTAGATTTCTAACCCACACGGGATATAACCTATAAAATTGAGTATAAATAAAAGTTAATAAAATAAAATAAAAATTAAAATAAAAAATAAAGAGTGAATATACAATATTGTAATTTCCTTGTATTCATGTGTGTTATATGTTTTATTTGAGGTGACCAGTTAGTCGGCTATTATATAATTAAAGTGAATGTAATTAACATATTATAAATACTATCTCAAAAATTCATTTTTATGGATTTATAATTTTTTTTAATTATTTATGTTTTTAAACAGATTTTATTATTATTATTTGAATAGCGCGTTATTTTTCCGTTATTTTTACGTTGTAGCTACAGAAAAGTAAAGTAAAAATAATATATTTATTTTTGTATAAAAATAATATTTTTCTCATTTTCAATTCATATTGTGAATTTTACCAATAAAACTTGAAAAAAGTTAAAAATAAGTGTAATTCTGTACAAAATAAATATAATCAATTAAAACAAACCTCTAAAAACACTTTATAAAATGTACCTAAACTAGCCTATCATGGGGAGCGACCTAGTGGACTGGTAGCGGGGAGCTTAACCCGTGGCTAGACACCTCCTTGCACTGGGTTATTTACTCGTGTGGGGTTCTATCGTGTGCGATGAGCCCCCTTTTTTCCCTTTAACACACCTTTCAAGTGTGTTTTAAAATTTTTTCTTCGTTTAATTTAGAAATCTAAAAATTTACATGTAGCAAATTTGGGGGTAAACACTTGCCTCCAGTATAGAAGAATTTTTTTAAGTGTTCTTGTAGACTGAGTTTGGTGAGCTTCATCCTCATCGCTTGGTTTCGTGGTCGCCCCTTTAGGCAGTTATGCCTTGAGGTCTTTTTAAATGTCCCTTTATGGGAGAGTGTTGGCACTTTGAGCTATCTCGACTCTTTTTGTTGCATGCACGCTTGTTATAATGGGGGAGTTTATTGTGATTTGGAATTTTTCAACCTCTGTACTTATGTAACTTTTTCATTGAAGGAGTATTGACTCTTATAGCAGTCTTGACCTTTTCTCAGTTATCATTGGATGTAAGGGAGCTTTTAGTCCCTTAAGCCACTTAATCTTTTTTGAGATATAATTAAGATTTTATTGGAGGAGTTTTGGCCCCTTAGGTAGTGCCCAACTCCTTTCATATAATGTTGTACTAGGGGAGCTTCAGCCATTTAAGCAGTGCTCAACGCCTTCTACTGTATTTGTGGTACTTAGAACGCATCTTGAATATTTAGAAATTTGTACTCTTTTCAGAGAAGCATCCCTCTTATATATGTACTTACTTTTTTTTTTTTTTTTGCACATGGTCATTTAGCACTGCTAGGCACTTAATTAAATATGGAAATTGGCCTAGATAATAAGCGGGTAATGCACCTCCTAAATCCGTTCTCGTTTTTCATTTATGTCCCCATGCCCATCACGCCCCGCTTAATCCCCAATGGATTTGAGATAGGAAAATCCCCGTGGGGTACCCATTAAAATTAAAACACCAATAATATTAAGAAAATAATATAATGTAATTCAAAACAAAAATAAAAAACAAGATAATAACTTTAACATAAATACACATTCTACCTATTAAAAAGCCATTATGATACAATAAATTAAAGAATATTAATAGTCAACTTTGTAAGTACAGTAGAACCTCTATCCAAGGATACCTCTATCCAAGGATACACTTGAGACTAAAAAATAATATTCTAATAATTGAGAGGTTATAACTAAATAGAGTTACACTTGAAAAAAAAAAATCAAAATATCGAAAAAATATCAATGTAACAAAAATACCAATAAACAATTCTTAATACTATATTATATTAAAATTATTTTCGAGTACATATAATAGTTATACATGTACTATTATTTGAAATAAAATTATTAATTTTACATAAATAAATTTATAAAATATATGTATATATTTTTTTAAGATGTAATTATTCTTATATAGAAGTATATTTTATTAATACGTGACTTAAAAAATGTATAACTAATTATCATATAGAGGTTATTCTTATTTATAATTGGCCTAAATTGGGACTTCATTTTTTTTTATAACAAATTAGAGGTTATTCTTGAATAGAGTATTTTTAAATAGAGGTTCTACTGTATAACAATATATAACTTTATATGTAATAATTAGAAAACTATATGGAAATAATTTAAAAACTATATATATTTGAGTCGAATATGGGGTGGGTAGTACTATCATCCCCGATCCCACCCCAAACTCACTTCGGGTATATAAAATTGCACCCCATCCCCCACTACAAAAAACTGCTACTTTTAGTGACAACTTTTTAATCACAACCTAATTTTTTTATGATTAAATGTGACTTTTAGTCACAACAAAATATTACTTGTGACTAAAACATAGTATTTAGTTACAAATAATTGTCACTAATTTAGTTTTAGTCACAACGAGTATTGTGACTAAAAATACATGCATTTAGTCACAACAAATTGTATTTTTTGTACTTTTAACTACGGACTTTTTAATCACAACATAGGAATCATGATTTATAATTAGTCACATTTTTTTCACTTTTAGTCACAAATTTTGTTGTTACTAAAAGTAAATTTTTTTGTAGTGCTCGTCCCACCACCCATTAAGGCGGGTAATCTTCGTCCCATTTGGGCATGCCCAACCTTGGACAAAGGTGGGTTATAGGCCTGTGCTTAGGGCCCACCTAGCCCACAGGCCCAAATAATTTTTCCTCTTAAAATTACACATATTTTTTTTTTACTAATTTTAAAAAATATTACATTTTTTTTTTCTAAATAAGAATTCAAAATAATATTTTTTTTCTATAACTTACTAAATTTCAAGATCGACCTATCGATTAAATTTCTATCAGTACACTTTATACTATATTAAAGTGGACAGTGCTTTTTTCATTTTTTTCCTTTTAATATTGTGTAAAGATTGGGGGATAATGGGAATTGAATTGAACAAATTATCGCATTATATATGTTATTCATGAACAGTCTTTATTACGTTTTTTTCCCTTTCTTATAAATATCTTCTGATCCTTAAACAAATTCTATAAATTTTCTTTTTTTTTTAATGTGTACGTATTATTTGAAAAAGTGAACTTGGGGCGCCTGAACTGAAGTTCTTAGCTTCCTCTACTTCAGTTGAAATTGTGTAGATATGAAATATAGATGTTCAAGTTAGCAATTCCTCTTCACCAGATCAATCATTCAAATATTAATTTATCATATATATATATATATATTCCTAATAAAATATTTTGAGGGTTCACTTTATTTTAAGTCACGAATACCTAGAAATTAATTGAAGCCATTTCAATGCTCTGCGCTGGTCTCAATTTTCACAAAATTCTCACATATATTATAGTAATAAAAATTAAATAGACAGTAATGCAATGACCAGATCCCACTTATTCTTTAATTTTATATATATTATTATAAAAAGTTAATACAACGTTCGTCAATATATTATTCTACGTGTTTCTACTTGCATTTTACTATTCCCTAGCTAGCTATTGAATTGAATTGCCGGCAGTACTTTCCAACTTGCGTATTTTTCTCATTTTTGTAATTTAATTTCTAATCAAGAAAGTCGTCGCCACTCACGACCAACAAAACGAGGGTAAATTAGTAAAAAAAAGAAGGGAAATTAAGAGGATATTTGCATTTGTAATGAGTTGAAAAACAAGCCAAATATAGGAGACTTATTAGATAGAATACTTTAATTAATTACATTTGCATGTATCGGGTCAACTTTTAAGCAACAAAGAATATGTTGACTCGCATGATAGCTAGCATTGAATTGCACATATATAATATATTTCTATATACAAAGTTACAAACTCTAAATTAATTAGCTATATAATATATCCACTTGGGAGATATATAAGTGTATTGTACTATATATAAACCAGTGAGTTGATTCTAGGTGTGGTAGATCATATATGATCCGGATAGGTTTGCTAAACAATATGATGTTCAAGCTTCATTTTCTCTTTTTATCGCTAGTTCTTACAGCCCTTGTACATCTCGTTAATGCACAAGATGATCAAAAAGGTACGTATTAATCATCATCATTTATATATATATCACTATATCAGTATATATTACTATATAGCTATATGTAGTTTGTTTCTAATTAATTATTGTTATCGAAATTTAATATATAGGTACGTAGCTAATTAAAATTTCTGTAATAAAAAGCTATATAGCTGCATATATCTTACGTAATTAATTAATACATGATAATTAATTGATCAGGTTTCGTTAGCTTGGACTGTGGTCTGGCTGAAAATTCTAGCTACTCGGAGAAAACAACAACAATAAATTATATTTCAGATGCTGCTTTTATTAATAGTGGTGTAATAAAAAGCATACTCCCCAAATACAGAGTCGGTCTCCAACAACAAATGACATTGCTCAGAAGCTTTCCTGAAGGAGTTCGAAACTGTTACAGACTAAGCATACAAAAGGGTACCAAGTATTTGTTCAGGACAATATTTCTGTACGGAAATTATGATGGCCTAAACAAGACTGCTAAATTTGATATCCACATAGGGCCTAATTATTGGGACACTGTGAAGATCGAATCAGCTTCACAAGCTTTGATTAAGGAGATGATATATACTCCTCCACAGGACTATGTTCATGTATGTCTTGTCAACACTGGATCTGGGACACCCTTCATTCAAGCTATAGAGTTGAGGCCTTTGAAAAACACCACTTATATGATTCATGATTCTGGAGCTTTGGCATACTATGCTCGCTTGGATTTGGGTTCATCCACCAACAGTACATACAGGTGTGATATAATTACCCCATTTCTCTCTTTCTAAAGATATATATAAGACTTTGAATATTATTAATTGTATATATATATATTATATATTCATGTTTCCTCGATATATATTCTGGCTAATTATATAAACCCATGTGTTCTTTAAACAGTAACATACATTAAGGGAATATCATTGGTCTAATTAGATTTTTTATATATGAATCCATTGCTTTCTATACATACACTTGTAGATATATTAAAGAATTTCAATTTGTAATTTTATTTTCACATACTCATCAGCACCATTTTGACATTTCATAATTGAGTACCTATATATATAGGGAGAAATAATTAAATATGATAATCTGGTTAAAAGTTCGTAGAAAATAACTAGTTGATCAAGTGAGATGACATGTAACTTACCACCTAGGATTAGTTAATAATATTTCCTAAGAATTATTATATTAAATTATATACCACCCAATTACTTACTGATATGACAAAATCTTTTATTATTTCACCTTAAATAAATAAGAATGAATTGATAAAGTGTTAAAAAACACTACTAATATTCATCTTTTATTATTTCACCTTAATTGATGAGAATTGTTATTTGATATTTTAAGGCTCCAATAAAGTTTTACATTTTATTTATTAAATCAAAATTTACGGGATAAATGCGCCAATAATGCATCTTAGTGCTTAAGGTGCCTCCTAGTATTTTCCAATAATAATATACATACGGTACCTATACGTACGTACATACATTATTTATTTATTTTTGTTGATATATATGTAAATGTACGTGTTAATTAGGTATCCATTCGATGTGTTTGATCGCATCTGGGTTCCATTTAACGACCTTTCATGGAAACAAATGACGACATCGACATCGCTTAACGTTGACAACACCACTCATATTGACTATTTTCCACCGTCTGTCATAATGAACAACGCCGCCACACCTATAGACGAGGACGGTCCGATCGATTTCTATCTGGAATCGCTGGATGCAACTACCAGCTATTATCTCTATGCACACTTTGCGGAACTCCAAGAGCTCAAATCCAATGAGACCAGAGCATTTGACATCAATGTCAATGGTGATCTCTTGTATGGACCAGTTGTCCCTAATTACTTGTCCACAAAGACCGTCTACAGCACCAAACCCATAACTGGAAAACTCAACTATAGTTTTTCAATAACCAAACGTAAAAATTCAACTTTGCCACCCATTCTTAACGCTATTGAGTTCTATTCCTTGCTTGACTTTTCCCAATCAGAAACACACCAAGATGATGGTAATATTTATTAATTATATTTTTCTTTGCGTACTAGCTCTATTTTAATATATGTAGTCGATCTTCCCTATTTTATTTTTATTTTTAAAATATATGCTAGTAGTGATTATTATATATTTTGTGTATCTATAGTTCTTATATCATCAAATATTGATTATTTATAACTTTTATTATTAGTGGATGCAATCACTGGCATAAAGTCAACATATGATATGAAGAAAAACTGGAATGGAGATCCTTGTGTTCCCATAAAATACTTATGGGCTGGTCTAAATTGCACCAATGATATTGTTATTTCTCCTAGAATTATATCCTTGTAAGTCAATCTCAATCTGATTCTTTAATATATAGCGTACCTTAAATTTTAGAATTTGTATTTTTTTTTTTATATATGTACTACCCTGTAATAATTTGGTGGTTTATATTTTAATTATTTGCACAATAATCAGGGACTTGTCTTCGAGTGGATTAAGTGGCAATATAAGTCTATACTTCTCTGAACTCGCTATGCTAGAATCTCTGTAAGTATAAAATACGTACAGCTCTCAAGAAAAGTTCAAACTAATTGGTTACTTTATATTAATATGAAAATTTCATATATATATATTACTTATTTCAGGGACTTGTCAGACAACAATTTAACTGGGCCGGTGCCAGATTTTTTGTCTTCATTACCGAACTTGAGAGTGTTGTAAGTTATTATAATAAGAAAACACATACATTACTATAATATTTAATTTATTAATTAATTAATACTACATTGATTAGATTTTAATCTTGACTTTATTACAGGAACTTGGAAAGAAACCAACTCACAGGCTCAGTTCCAACTTCACTTCTTGAGAGATCAAAGAATGGTTTACTATCAGCTAAGTATGTTGCTTTTGAGTCTTTATGAAAGAACATATATATTATTATTCAATCTTAATTTTCAGAAGAAGCCCTTATTAACTTTATAATTTTTCACCAAACTCTACCAACGTGGATATAATAATATGATAGTTTCGGAGAAAATCAAGATTTATTATGTGACTCATCTACTCCATGCGTAACGAATAATAAGAAGAACAAGAAGAAGAACAGTATACTCATTCCAATAGTAGCATCAGTTGGTGGAGTGGTATTGTTGTTAATAATAGCCGCAATTATTTTCTACACCCTCAAGAATAGAAAGAAACAAAATAATAATGGTAACTTCTTTAGCGATCAATTTTAGTTATTATTACGATTGAGTTCCTTGAATTGATAGTTAAGTACGTAATTTATCATTAGGTTATGCCGTCGCAACAGGGATTGTGGCACCATCCAATTTGCAGACTGATTCATTATTAATTGACGAATCTAAAAAAAGACAGTTCACATATTCTGAGGTGATCAAAATGACAAACAACTTTGAAAAAATTCTTGGTAAAGGTGGATTTGGAACTGTATTTCATGGCTTGATAGATGATGGTACTCAAGTAGCTGTTAAGATGCTTTCTCATTCATCGGTTCAAGGATATCAACAATTTCAAGCAGAGGTATTATTCATTTTTTCTATATAATTTTTTTTTTTGAAGTTGTACTGCATATATATATATATTTGTACATGTATTAATAAGCTATAATTAATGTATATATACCACTTTGAAAGTACAGGTTAAACTTCTTATGAGAGTTCATCATAGAAACTTGACTAGCCTTGTTGGGTATTGCAACGAAGGTTCCAATATGGCTCTTATTTATGAGTATATGGCCAATGGAAGTTTAGATTCTCATCTTTCAGGTTAAGTGTACTGTATTAATTAGTTTCATTATGTTAGTATCACTTTTTATTTTTCTTTTAAGAAAATAAATTATTATTATTATCGTTAATAAAAAAGTGGGTAATATCTTGTTTGCAAAAATAAATAGAGAAACATGCAAATTTATTAATTAACAATAAACATATATACTTTTTGCATTTGCAGATGGTGTTAGCAATGTATTGAGTTGGGAAGGAAGACTTCAAATAGCAATTGATGCAGCACAAGGTTAGACAAATATTGATCGATCCATTGATCACTATATGTTAACATTTTTAGTTTTTATTAGCTATTTTAATAACCAAAGTGTGTGAACCTTTCAGGGTTGGAGTATTTACACAATGGTTGTAAACCACCTATAGTGCATAGAGATGTCAAGACTCCCAATATATTAATAAGTGAGAATTTTCATGCAAAAATGGCTGATTTTGGCTTGTCAAGAATTTTTCCCACCGATGATGGTACTCATGTGTCAACTGTTGTTGCTGGCACACCAGGTTACCTTGATCCGGAGTAAGTAAATATTTTTCTACAAAAACTCTTATTATGATATAATAATAAGGACAAATAGTTTTCTTTTCGATCTTAAACTTCCACGTACATACCTTTGAAAAGTTTTGCTCTTCCAACTTTTTTGTATGGCAAAAATCTCTTCCAAATTATCTAGCAAAAGTTATAATTAATATTGAAGAGTTTTTCATATTGTTCATTTTTTGTCATGCAAAATAGTTTCAACGAAAAAACTTTACAAGGAGAATAATTGAGGGCGAAATTTTTTGTCCTATAATTAATACGAGAGCAACTAATTGTTTTTATTATAAATACTTATGTTAATGTTCTTATTTATACATTTTTTTTTTGAAAAAGAACCTACGTACAGTCTCTCAAATATAGTTTTAAAATATGATTAATTTTCAGGTATTACGTTACAAATAGGCTGAACGAGAAAAGTGATGTTTATAGTTTTGGAGTTGTTCTATTAGAGATGATTACAAGTCGTCCTGTCATAAGTAGAACCCATGAGACCAGAACTCACCTAAAGGAATGGGTTAGTGTTATGGTGGCAAATGGAGATATTAATAATATAGTTGATCCAAGATTAAGGGGACATTTTGAAATAAACTCAGTGTGGAAAGCGGTTGAAATATCAATGGCATGTTTAGCACCTTCATCCAATAAAAGGCCAAACATGACTCAGGTTCTGAGTGAACTAAATGAGTGTTTGACAACAGAATTAGCTGGAAAGAACAATAGCCGTCAAACTGATTCCACAAGCTCAATAAATGAGGTGTACTCTATGAATGTGACTAGTCCTATGGCAAGGTAGAAGGTGTAACTAATTAAATTTATTTGCAAATATTATTCTCTCTAGCTATTGTATAACATTTTCATTTTTTATTCTCTCATGTGTCAGTTAAATAATAATATAATATGCATGCTGTAAGCATATATTTCAACATCTTTAATTTCTGTATTTTTTTTTAGTACAAAATATATATTTATATATCTTGGCTACGATTATTAAGGTTATAAGTAATAATTTCGTTTTGTAGCTTCAACAATAATCTTGAATTTTA